>NC_068359.1:94692491-94927491 GCF_020536995.1 Dreissena polymorpha | reverse complement strand
GATAGATATTGTTGTTTGTTATATTTTATTTATTGTTCAACATACATACGAATGCCCAAATCTTTCCAGAACATAAACACATTCTATTATCAATAAGATGTTGTTTTTTAATATATAAGTGATCAACTCAATTAAGTCACCAACTTGAATAAAACATAGTGCACGATATATACCAACAATTTGTAATACTCAAAAAAACCAATAACTTAATGCTCAACATTATCAAAATTATTCATCCGCTACACTATTTATATACAATATCATAATTCACGAAATAAAAAATAAGATAATACTTCTTGATGATTAGTCTCCCTTTATCCAAATGCTTACTTTTACTAAAAAGCCAATATCAGCGAACCTTTAATAGGCCTATATATATTGTTTTTTCGTACTATCAACCCCAAAACATGAAGACAGCTTGGTGTTTTTCCGTTAAGAGTTCTGACTTATACATGTTTAATGTTCTTATGCAATAAAGACGAACGTTTAAATCCATTAAGACATTATTAGAAAACTATTTTTCTAATTAAAAAAAACACGCGACACAAATGTGATGAAGTAGTCAGCTAACAAAAATAATGTTAGTCCTGTAAACATACTAGAAACATAACATAAAATATTTCACGTTAAAATAGCAGTAAATGTGCATTAGCGCCTACCCCTTATCTGAGCGCCGCTTCATTTGCACAAGCTCCATCTCTTTTTGAAAAATGCAAATTCATCTATTAGATCGGATAGAAGCCGAAGTTTGTGTGCACGCATTAACTTGTACAGGTTCAAAGCAATCGTTTTATGAATTATTTGATGAGCGATTTTAATTGGCTAGAAATTTGCTTGTCAAACAGGCAAAATACATCGGTTTGCTTTTACGAATTCTACCATGCCACGACTTAAAAAGGTCCTCACGTTTCCAAATGGATTGTAATTGTATGTTTCTTTTCATTTGGGTGAATTAATTATTACTGGATCGCACTACATTGGCCGATGTTTAAAAATAATGCGAAATATGTTTAAAAAACACATAAAACCTAATCAGCCTTGAAAAATATCCGTTAAATTTCACAACATAAGGGCCGGAGCGCCACCTCGGAAGTAGCATCGGCTCATTTGTTCATGCATCTCAAAAAAGAGTTTGCGCGCGTAATTAACGGCCGTGTTTTGATGAGAGCAAGATTATATGAATATTTAAGTTAAAAAGACAACACTCTGTGCGATAATGGTAAGCCTAGAATATTAATAATAATTATTTATATACGGAACAATATCTGCGCAATAATCGTAGAAGCAGAGGGTGAATTATGCAAAGAATATGGTATGTTTGCAACTGATATGCGGCGTTATATCAAGCCAATTACCGTAAACAAAGAGGATATACACCCGAACGAATGTGGTTTGCTGGCTTAAATAATTTATAATCTATCGATATCGTTTAACTGGAATAACGATTTTTTTGGCCAATATAAAACAAGAGTAAAGGAATATAATCATCAAAGTTGACAAAATAATAAATATATAGATACGCATTTTTTTTCATTGGCGTTTGCCATTTGAACATACGAAATAAACCTTTCAAACAAATAAGTATTGTTTCAGTATAGTTCAACCGCGGATTTGTTATATGAGGTCCCAACACTGATCCGACATTTTCCTAACCGCTCAAACGTTCTGTTGCAATTAACTGAAAAAAAAAACTTACTTGTTTAAAAAAAAATGACACCTTTAGAAAACTCTCTCGATTGAGCGAGCTTTCAACTTTATCCCATTAAAAACGGTGAAATATTTAAAAAGACATCCCTAAAAATCTTATCTGGGTCGCGCTTTACTCTCCCAACATAGATCTTAAAAAATCACGTGGTAAAGGCACCGTGTTTATTTTACAAAGATTGCGTTGGATGACGATGGTTTCCATCAATGGATGAGACAGTTATGTTCATATAATATAGTTTGCGATAATGTTTATGTGAACCGAATTAAAATCAAAAGACATTATTGACAATTGACAACTAGTATATTTTGAACAACGCCTTTTGAATTAAATCCTATATCGTTTAAACAAAAACATACTTCGTATTAACTACATTTGAATCAAAAGCGACACGCGCAAACAAAAATATCAACCAACGGTTATTCTGAAATAATTATGTTCCCGTAACCGTCGTATTCCAAGCACGCGATACAATCAAACCAATGAGACAAAACACATTGAACCCTAGTGAGAATACTGCGGGTGTATTTTAATAACGTAACGCCTAATGATGTAAAATGCAACCATTTCTGGTTCAATAATTTTATAGCAAAATCCATGTAAATATCAAACAATAAATAGCCCCAATATTTGATAACACAATTAATGAAAGTAATGACAGTACTGGTGTGACGATGCTTTTAAAGAGGATGGATATAAAAGCATCAATTTAAGTTTATCTCCATCACCACAAGTGTGTTTGTGGGTACGAAAATTTGGATTCTAAAAAACTGGGTACGAAACTTTTGGGTAAGAAAAAAATATACCATAAAATATGGGTACGAAAAAAAGTTCGGTCCGAAAAAGGTTGGGTCCGAAAAAAAATTAGGTACGAAAAAAAAATTTGGTACGAAAAATTTTGGGTACGAAAAAAAATTGGAACAAAACAAATTGGTCTCATTAGCATGTGATGAGCCGAAATCTGCAGTTTTCACCAAGTCTGTCAAAACTTAACTAGTGAACTTACTGCGAGCGTCTTTCGAAGATCGCACAAAACGTTTTTGCAGTGATTCGTGAGTTTCTTCCGAAGAAATGATTATGCTTTCGGTATTTATGTTTTCGGCCTCCAAGCCTTCCTAAAATATAACAGCAAATAAAACCATAGTATGAGCTCATGATAAACATAAGACTTAAGTCGTGTGTACAAAAGACAAAATAAGTGTAAATGGAGTTTTCGTTGCTTTACACTAACCAAGTGCTACTTCGAACATGAAATTAGTAAACTACTGAAAAAAGTACTAACCTGAAAGTATATTGCCGTCTCGTGCCAGAGCAAATCTGATCCTTCCACGAGTGTAACTCTGTCCCACTTAAAATGATGCAGTATATCAACCAAGAAATTCAGCATGTCAACGTAGATAGCGGTGGTGCGTGCGAAGGTCTTGTACGCCGTGTGGTTGTTGAGTGTCCGCGACGAGCAGCTATAGCTGATCATCGGTTTGTTCCATTTTGCCGCCAGGAGACCGGCCGGGAGACAGACGGCGTCGCATGCAGGGCCTTAAACAAGGAGTATGTATCGTTTGAAGGCATGGGTTTAGAAATGTCTAACCTATAGTGTGATAGTGCGCTCATTGTATTTATCTTACACAAACATTCTGAACCTTTATGTATAATAGTATCACTCAGCGGTTCAATGAAGTGTTTCGTTTTAATTCGTGTATGTATAACTGATCAGCAGCACATAAGCCGTGGATTTTTTAGAATGATGAAGTTTTTATAAATTCCATAAAATAAATAATTATCCTATGTTAAACAAGACGCAATATTGCACAGAGATGAGACTCAATAATTTGATTATCATGATCAAAAGGTGTGCATATTATGTCACTTTAATCACTTATCACGTCAAAACCGTCTGCAATATTGATGTGAATTGGGAACGTTATAGATAGGGAGGGAAGGAGGGAGGGAGGAAAGGAGGGAAAGAGAGAGAGGATGAGAGAGAGAGAGAGAGAGAGAGAGAGAGAGAGCGAGAGAGAGAGAGAGAGAGAGAGAGAGAGAGAGAGAGAGAGAGAGAGAGAGAGAGAGAGAGAGAGAGAGAGAGAGAGAGAGAGAGAGAGAGAGAGAGAGAGATGTTTATCAAGAGGATTTTGACCGTCAACTAATACCTGGGGCTTGAATAAACAATGTCGTCATGCAAGAGGCCGGGATGAGGGCCGAGGGCGTTGATCGTCCGATCTCTTTTCGATTTTAACTCTGATTCTTTTCCGGACCCGACGTCGTGTACAATTTTGAGACTTAACATTAATCTGAACGCCTCAAGATGCTACAAAATACCCGGTGTCCATGCAATCATCGGCCGGGCGCCAGCCCGATAAGCGGAAAAATACGTCGTCCGCTCAACGGACGGTGTAGACCTTTTTGTAGCTGATGTATTATATTTACAAATGTTGTATTATGATGTCATATCTGATTAAACTCGTTTGAGTATTTTGCTAAAATACGATTCCTTAGCAAGATTGCAAACGAATGAGCTGGACTATTTTAATAGTAAAAAATCGTATCAAAAACAATAACGAAAGGAGTTTTCTATCGCTGTATAATTTTGTTGAATACTGTTTATTTTCTCGATTATCGACATCAATTGACGAGGATAATTGTTCTATCTTAAATAGCATTACGTAATACGCATGCTGCCTACAAATTACCAAATTGATAGGGGAGTTGCTATCCGTTCACAAACCCAATTGGAGCGTCCACGAACTCACAGTTGTATATTAAAGTAGTAACATTTTTATTTGAAAGTGCATGTCTGAACGGATGAGTCTCGTCGCATTATACATTACTTAACATAGGAAATACCCTAAGCCAACGCTCCTATCAGTTACTTAAAGTAGTTCTGGACGCGTTCATATGAATGCATGAGTGACACGAACCCAAATAAAATATACGTAAAGCATACATACGTCTGTGAGTGAGAATGAGAACGGTGGTGTTTGCATTTTTATTGATTTTTAGGCTGAACTAAAACACTTTGTACTTTTTTAGGCTTAACTAATGCAGTTCTTATTTATTTGTAGGCTTCACTTATGCACTTCTTATTCATTGTTAGGCTAAACTAATGCACTTCATATTCATGTTTAGGCTACACTTATGCACTTCTTATTCATTTTTAGACTACACTTATGCACTTCTTATTCATTTTTAGGCTAAACTTATGCACTTCTTATTCATTTTTAGGCTAAACTAATGCACTTCTCATTCATAGAGCACATGCGTAGAGTAAGCATACGTATAAAGGTAAGTTTGTAAATGCATTTAAATGTATATATCGTACTCCCCCCCCCCATTTTAAGCATTTGACATGTTCAGTACAAATATTCGCTAGAAACTATAGAAACTTTTGTGTTCGTACCAAACAAAATTTAGCATATTGAGCTTTACTTAGCTATATTTCCATTATATTGTGTTTTATTGACAAGAATAAAATTGCATTCTACTTAAAATTTAATTGGAAAAAAACCTTAAGTGATCGTTTTGTTTAACTCATGTATGACATTTTCATTAATGCCGACTGTGAAACAAAATACAAGTTGATACATCTTTATAAAGGCTACGCGGCGAACAACAATTTCATATGTTTTCTTTCTTGGTAGCACTTTTCGAATATTGCAATGTATTTAGCCATATATAGTTATGAAAATCAACTCACCAATATATGCATTCACACGCGGATTCAACTCCACAAGCTGATAAAGACCCTGTCCGATATCACAATGTGTGTCCGCCGTTATGAAATCGAAAGTGATGTTGTGCTTCCTCAGCTGAGGAAGGTCCGGCGATGTGTTTGCCTGAAATGTTCAAACAACGTTGAACGCTGATGTTTTTATCGCCCCTCATAAACATCGTGGCCAACAATGTATTATCTTAAGTGTATATGCTGCTATAGGTGGGGCTGGTTCTGCGAAGAATGATCCTAGCATGATTTATTATAAATTGAATATGCTTTCGCTTAGTAAAATGGTTCGCCAAAGTGTTATCCTTAGCTATTCGAAGAATTTTTTGTTCACAATAAAGTTCTCCAAATGACTTGACCGGAAAAAGTCTAACATTTTTTCTCGTTCAACGGTGTTTTCAAGTCATGGTTGTCCCCGAAATGTTGTGACAATATTGTTTTTAAGTGTTAAAGACTTTATATATATACATTATGTTTTCACACATTTCGATACGTTGGCATGGGAACCTCAATAACTATTTTGTCTGCGTTAATGAGTCAGACTATGCGACACGTTGGCTTGAAATAAGTGTTATGCTATTTCAAGCGCAGTATGCCACTGCTACGGAATACCGTAGGGCCATCGTGGCTACTCATTAAAATCCAGAGGGCGAGAATGGGAGAACGCGATAGTACGATGGCGAAAATGCGACAATACGATGACGACAGTGCGACAATACGCGAGTGAATTTAAATTGGTATTCCACCGAATCCAACAAATTTTATTTTTATTTTATTATTTTGTTTATGATCACTCGTGAAATAACAATAAATCTTACACTGACATGAACAAATATCATCTTTGTATATGATCATAAAACAAAGTGATATTACATAGCAGCAATAATGTTCAAACATGTTATACACGATATGCTAATATATACTTTTTTGACCTTGTGGTTTCATTTTGATTACAAAAAAACTAATATGTATTTTTTTCTTTGGTTGTTTGTGATTGGTGTTTAAAAAAAAACTGAATAATTATGAGTAAAGATGAGTTGCATAAAGTGGATAGAAAGCAAAACTGGACTTGTTTATGAAAATGTAATGTGTGTGAATTTATGTTCAATTATATGAAGTGTATCATTGTTGAGGGCTATTTCTTTTTCAATTTTAATCTTAAATTTTAAATAATTGATAAAACAGTTCAATGTTTGTGTTTGCTTTCTGCATTTCATGCTGAATATGAACTATTTCATTAATATATAGAGAATACTAGGTTAGCGTTGAATACAGAGAAGTTTATGTTGCGAGGCTTAGAACGCCGGGAGCGCGAGCCTTGGCGAGCTCTTTCGGTGTTCGAGCCGAGCAACATAAACTTCTCTGTATTCAACGCTAATCCTAGTATTCTATTTATCCCATTTGATTTTTTTTTGTAACGTGACATTTAACATAAATAGATCTAATAACCTTAACAATAATTTTAATTCAGTCTTAAAAGCGCTTAAAATCTAACGAATGTAACCATGCGTAGTGATATAAATGTATTTGTTCTGGTACGCAAAATAATCTTAAAAATTCACACACAAACTGTAAAACAACTAAAAATATCACCATATGCCTCGATTCAATTTTACGCAGTATCCGAATTGTAACACATTACGACCGCAAAAAGAAGATTTTACTTTACGATAATTCATTTTATTTTCGAAAGAAAATGATCAAAATCCAATATCCGGCGATTGCCTCCTGACAAAATGTCAACATGCATGTACACCGTCGACGCCCTTGACAATTTCGACGAGTAAACAGACAATTGCAGCGACTGACACTCTATTTGACCTAATATACAGGGCAATACGATTTCCGACTTCGGACGACGAATTTAAGTACGCGCAGAACGTGTTTTTTATATAATGTAATGGGTATGCCGTGTGTGATCAGATGCATCAATGGCGTCCATGTTAAAATCATTTCCCCGAAAACAGGGAACGACAAAAGTACAAAAAAGCAAAACACGTTCGAACTAGTATCTTACCTTTAGTTTAGCTGAAATAATTCGCGTTCAGAATAAATCTGAACGCTGAAACTCCGGTCTGTAAAAACCATAAGGAAAAATAAATACAATATTATTATATCAATATGCTTAAAATTGCAAAATAACATTACCAACTCATAAAGTTTTAGTTAAGAAGTCCATTTTTACCTCAAATAGCGTCGAATTGAAGTTAAAAGGCATAATTTGTTTCAGTTTAACTTCTGCTTAAATCACAATACAATCACTGACCTCTCGCCATGTTATGAACTATTTAAATATCAACCAATCAGAAGAAGGCATTACGGTGAAATAGGCTGCGTTATCGATTAAAATCTACCTGCGGTATACAGCGGGCACAGCGATTGGAATGGAAAATGTGAGTAGTGTGTTGATTTAAATTGGTCAGGCGTGCAAAATTGAAAGAGTCATTACATAATTCTTACGGAACATTATTGAGAAATGAATTACCTACACAGGTATGTAAATATTATTGCAATCCGTTGATATTAACTGTCTGATATCGGGGCTTGAATGTTGCGCACCAAATTCCTTGCGCATCAATATAGACAAAGAAGGAAAACTCTCGCTATTAAAAAGATTGAGTGGACTATTGACGCCAAGAGTCTGCCAAAGCAAAAATCATCAAAAGACTCTAAGGCGGCAATTAATATTGACAAACCTTTAATTATCCTTTTAAATTCATCTAATAATCCATTTAACTCAATAATTGACGATTTTGCATCTTGGGTCTTGAATAATTATTTTAGCATAGTTAAATAAAGACCCTTATGCCATCTTATCACTATATTCAAATGAGTTTACGAACTCAATAATTTTCTTCTTTGTTACACGTTACGTCAAATGAACCGGAGCAGTTTATCAAATAATAGCCGTCGGTAAACTCGGTTGCATTTGCAGATTTCTGCATACAAACATAATTATGTTTAAACTTGCACGTTTTTTTTATTTGTCTATGGTAAATGCGCTTATTGTACAAGAAAATAATTTAATATATAAATACACAAAGAATGAATACATTCCATTACACAACAAATACATGAGTGTATAATACCCGTGTACAAAATGGGACGTTCCGCATTCCAGTCTGGTGCTATTTTTACCATCTTATACTTTACACAGCTCTATGCCTAACGTGAATTAAATCGAAAAGCAAATTTTGCAGATTATTTAACGATTGTGCGATATTTGTATGGCTTGTTGTACATTCTTAAATCTCAAAAGTATATGCATGGGTAATAAACAATGCACATTACACGAAATAAGGAAAATGTGATAAATTGACAATTCAAACATGTCGATTTACAGTACATGTACATGTAAAATAAAATAAATCGTCAATTTTTTAATTTTTTTTTTTGGGGGGGGGAATGATGCAATAAGTGTCAGTTTCAGCTGATTCATCATTATACGGATGGCGAAAAATTATGTCATATGACTAGATTTAAAAGTTAAAGGTCGTATATTTTGAAGCTAAAGTTTTCTCGCATTTTAGCGCATATCGCATGACGTCATTTGAAAATTCGTCCGTGCACGCGACAGGTATATTCCACAGTGTTGAAGACAGGCTAGCATATTCCACAACGTGTTATACCGTCAATGTCGCGTTGAAAATGGGATAAAATAATGTAATTCACAGCGTTATTAGCCTCTTGTATTTTGAAGGTGTTTACCCCTAAACTGATGTCTAAGGTAGATAGTTTAACATTTAGTTGTTGTTTCTCTAGAAATGTTGTAAATTAACTCCATAGAGATTTAATATGTTTACACTCCCAGAAAAGGTGTTCTATTGTTTCAATATGTTCACTACACAGATCACATAGATTTGTGTTGGTTGGATGGGTCGCACTTAAAAATATATATGTTTGTAGCTATGATTCTCTTGATTTATTTTTGTTGAAATTTCTAAGTGTGCTATCAGTAGTTGATTAATATGGCATGACAAATATTTGTTTCCAATTAAATTCTTTTTCTCCAAGAAGGTTTTGCTATTTAGTTTGTGCTTTAGCGGTTTCGACAGGGTTTTTTAATTTAAAGTTTGTAAAATATGCTTAGTATGCTCAACATTTTTAGTTACACCTTGTGTCGTAAATATGCATATCGTTTTAACACAGGTAATTTATTTTATAGTTTGCAGCTCTTAGTTGTATGTTCTAATATGCGCGTCCATGGAGATGAACTATTGGACGGCCTGGGCTGGTTGTTTTTAATATGCATGTCCAGGAAATTGAAATATTTGACGGTTTGGACTTGAGGTTTCAATATGCGCTTCCATGAAGGTGAAATATTGGACGGCCTGGACTGGATGGTTCAATATGAACGTCCATAAAAGTAGAATATTGGACGGCCTTAACTGACGGTTTCAATATGCATGTTCATAAAAGTGAAATATTGGACGGCCTTAACTGGAGGTTTCAATATACGTGTCCATGAAAGTGAATTATTGGACGGCCTTATCAATATGCTTTAATATGCATGTCAATGAAAGTGAAATATTGGACAGCCTCTACACGAGTTTTCAATAAAAATGTCTAGGAAAATGAAATATTGGACGGACTGGGCTGGATGTTTTTTAATAAGCAATGTATAGGAAAATAAATTTTTTGGACGGCCTGTGCCGGATGTTCCAATATGCTTGTCCAGAAAAGTAAAATATTCGACGGCCTGGGCTTGAGGTGTCAATGTGCGCGTCAATGAAATTGAAATATTGGACGGCCTGACCTGGAGATTTAAATATGTGCGTCAACGAAGGTTAAATATTGCACAGCCAGGAATGAGCGTTTCAATATTCGTGTCATGGAAGGTAAAATATTGGACTGTCAGGACTGGAGGTTTCAATATGCGCGTCAAGGGTGAAATATGGACTGTCAGGACTGGATGTTTTGATATGCGCATCAATGAAGGTGAAATATTGGACTGCCAGGACTGGAGGTTTCAATATGCACGTTAATAAATGTAAAATATTGGACTGTCAGGACTGGCGGTTTCAATATGCGCGTGAATGGAAGTGAAGTATTGGACTGCCAGGACTGGAGGTTTCATTATGCGCATCAATGAAGGTGAAACGTTGGACTTACAGTACTGGAAGTTTCAATATGCGCGTCAATAAAGGTGAAATATTGGACGGTCAGGGCGGAAGGTTTTAAAATGCGTGTCAATAAAGGTTAACATTTGGACGGTCAGGACTGGATGTTTCGATTCTCGTGTCAAGGATGATGAATTTGGACGGTCAAGCCTAGAGGTTTCAATATGCGCGTCAATAAAGGTGAACTATTGGACGGTCAAGGCTGAAGGTTTTAATAAGCGTGTCAATGAAGGTGAAATATTGGACGGTCGGGACTGGAGGTTTCAATATGTGTGTCAATGAAGATGAAATATTGGACGGTCAAGACTGGAGGTTTTAATATGCGAGTCAATGAAGGTGAAATATTGGAGGTCAAGACTGGATTTTTCAATACGCGTGTCATTGAAGGTGAACCGTTGGACGGTTAGGACTGGATGTTTCAATATGCGTGTCTAAGAAGGTGAAATATTGGACGGTCAATACTGGAGCTTACAATATACGCGTCAATGAAGTCGAAATATTGGACGGTCAAGACTTGTGATTTCAAAATGCGTGTCAATAAAGGTGAAATTTTTGAGGGTCAAGACTAGAGGTATCAACATGCACGTCAATAAAAGTGAAATATTTGACGGCTTGTGCTGGAAGGTTCAATATGCGCGTCAGTGAAGGTGAAATATTGGATGGTCAGGACCGGAGGTTTCAATATGCGCATCAATGAAGTCGAAATATTGGACGTTCAAGACTGGAGGTTTCATGTGCGTGTCAATGAAGGTGAAATATTGGACGATCAAGATGGAGGTTTCAATATGCGCGTCAATGAAGGTTACATATTGGACGGTCAGGAATGAAGATGTCAATATGGCTGTCAATGAAGTGAAATAATGGACTTTCAAGACTGGCGGTTTCAATATGCGGGTCAATAAAGTCGAACTATTGGACTGTCAGAACTAGAGGTTGCAATATTCGTGTCAATATTGCGGATGTTGACGGTCAAAACTGGAGGTTTCGATATTCGTGTCAATAAAGTTGAAATATTGGACGGTCAAGTTTGGAGTTTTCAATATGGACGTCTAACAACGTGGACTAATAGTGAGCTATGCATTAACTTTTATTTCTTATGTTAATTTTAAAAGTTTTAATTGTTGATATATTTGAATCGAAGTCATTTTGGTATACTTTTGGTGTTTGTTTAGTTATTCGATTTTTTTGTTTACAATTATATCATTGAGGTCAGTTAACCGATATTCCAATAATCTTTGATTAGCTGGTTTTCCAGTATCAACGGCCCATAAGTATGTCTGTAACGAACGACTGTTCTACTTGAGTCACAGGTAGATATTGGAGGAATCTCTCAGGGCCAAAAAAACCCTTCTTCGCAAGGGGCCTCTGTATCTTCCCCTTAACCAAAAAGTCCCTTTCCCATACAGAAATTTCTTTCAAATCATGCATTTTTCTCTGAAATTCCAATCGACCTCAGTATTTGTCATTCCCGAAACAAAGGCTATGGTCCTTTCCCCAAAGTTGGTCTTTTGGCCCTGTCTCTTAAAAAAGGCTTTCGTTGCCAATCCCAAAACAACTTGTGTAGCCTGGCGGAGGATCAAACACACGACTTCCGGTTTTGAAGTCCAGTCCTCCACCTACTTAGCCAAACGGTATTCAATAAAATGCGTTTCAGTTATTGTTTCTTCGCATTTTAGGTTCAAAGCTTTGGAATAGATGATAACATTGTACATGTATATAAATAATTCTCAACGAAAATTGTAAACGCTTGATGAAGTTAAATATCTCGCAAATCGACCCTCGTAGGAGTTATATCTTTTTAGCAGACTAATGAGTCCACTTTGCAAATTAGCACTTAAAGTGGTTTTCTCGTTTGCAATTTTCTGTTTTCGTGTATGTGAGTGATTATGATTCACTCCTAATTACACACCGCTTCATCGGAAGTCCCTTCATATCCTTAGGATCACAGCGTAATACGTTTGATTTTCCTCGACGATAATCTTACTATTAATCTTTATGATTCTATGTCGCTTAAGTTTGCGATCAAATACAACATGCACTTAAATTAGTTTTATGTTTCATTTGATCATGCTTCAAACAGCTGCAAATCTGTTAATGTATCCTTCAATTAGGTAGCTAGATACAATTTAAGTGAACATTACTATTGTTTATGCTTATCAAAGTGAATGATAAATGTATGCGGCTATTCGTTTATAAACTGAAATATGCTGTATCGTGAGACAAAATGTACGGTTTGGACTTTCATAAACCTTTCTTAGACGGTGATAACTTAACATATAACACAGTTTTTATAGAGCTCTGCTCTGTGAAATGCTTATTAAATGCATGTGCGTAAAGTGTCGTCCCGAATTAGCTTGTGCACAGGCTAATCTGGGACGACACCCCACGCGATGGCATTAAACACTCTTTTCACAGAGCGCATTCCATATAATTTGATTGTAAATGGTAGTATGATATTTTATAGGTTTATGTACATTATTTTGTTCTTTATCTATCATAAAAACTTGGATTTGAATCAGTCGATACAGGTATTCTAACAGTACCAACCTAATAAAAAGACTTAATCAAGAAATGTAATTGCGACTTACTACCATTTATTTGATTCTGACATGTGACGTCAATAAACATGAACGTAAATCCGATACTAATTACAGACTATACATTGGAGTTAATAATTGTAACATTGATTGCCGTTTGTGTGCTTCCTATCTTCTTTTTAATCAACATAAATCCAAATCAGTAACGCCTATAATCAGACGTTATAATTCTCTTTTTCATAATCTAGCCATGTCTTGTCTGTCAGCCGGCTAACAATAACATTATTTACGTCTTTTTCTAACAACGCAAACATATGATAATAAAACTATTTTCTTTTTGCCATCTCAAATATCTAAATATAATTAAAAACGCTCTGACACCTGTGCCTAAGATTCGATGTTGTATGGTTCTTTTTACGGTGTATCTTTGCATAGACATGACCTAATTTTCTATATATTAAACAACCTTTCTCCTTCATATTTAGAAATGTCCTATTTCATGCACAAATACTTGTAGAAGTTAAAAATGTTACTGGAAATTATAACAGTTACGGTAAGTATTTTTTAATGTTGTTGATTATTTTCAAATTAAGAGCATATTAACAAAACATAACTCTGTTAATTTTATTTTCGACTTTTTCCATTCTGTATTGTCAATGCAACTTACTGCCGACCTACTAAGTGTTTCTAGTATCGTTCTAGATATTAGAATTATATTACCATGTAGTGTAGAGATCACAGTTAGTTAAAGAAACCTAACAATGTCACCTTTTTTATCAAGGCAATGGAACGAAACATATTTTCTGTCTGCGTAATATATTCAAATATACAATATATATTAAAATACGCTGTCCAATATTAACTTAATATTCTGCAAATTCTTTTTGGGCAAGTAAACTGGCTTTAAGCAAACTATATCACCACCATATTCAAGTGTACACGGATAATGAATATTCAATACAAAATTGTATATCAATGGCAGTTAAATATTTCGTATTATAAAACATACAGGTTAAGTATGAATTTTAGTAGTGGTATAAATTATTAATAATGACATATTATCTCGTGCTCAATATTTAGTGTTTTTTGTATTCAGAACTTTGTTAGGTCATGCCTACAACTAAGTAATTCCTGCGAACATATACATACAATCATACATTTTTAATTGCCACCATAACTTGCCTTTAACTGATTTAAGCATACTTTTGAATACTTTAAATATAAAACAATGTTTAAGTATCCAACAACTCTTTGCAATTGAAATTTTTTTGTATGTGACTGATGATATCAATATTAAAATAATAAAAACGGCAATTTAAATGCATTTAAATGCATTTGAAATCAATGTTTGCTTCATAAGCCTAATAATGTTTATGTCTCGGGTAAAGCACACACCTCCTCGAGTGTATTTCTCTGCTGGAGGAATACTTAGTCTGGCCATTTATGGCTCAAAATGTAAAACGTCTGCTTCCATACAAAAAACAACAACAAGATATACTGGCTTTTAATTTATACAAATGGGATGTGCTCTTTGAAAAGGGGGTTTAATGCATGTGCGTTAATTGTCTTCAACTATTAGCCAGGGCAGTCCGCAAAGGCTTATCAGGGGCGACACTTTCCGCTTTTATGATATTTTTCATTTATAGAAAGTATCTTCTTGGCAAAATCCAGTTTAGGCGGGAAGTTTCGATGACATTTAACGCACATGCATTGAACCCTTTTTTTTCCAGGGCGGGACTCAAAAAGTGCAAACTTAAAAGGTAAAGATCTGTAGTAATGCTTACAATACCGTTGGTCTAATAGTATGACAATAACTGAATTTGAAATACATACAAATTAAACTTCACAATGCCTTTTGATCATACCACATATCAATTATTTGCACCATTTAAATTGAAAATTCCGATAAATACTCAACACGCATGAATAATCGAGTTTTATTTTAAAATATGCATACTGTTTTAATGTTTAGATTGTACCCCTTACAGGTGGTAAGCGTGTGGCTATGATATTAATTAGTGAAAACATCATTTTGAATGATGAATAATCATATTATAACGGACAATCAACTTTTCTAAAAAACATCACTATCAAATATATCTATAACAAGGTATCCAACTCAAAATCACCCCAAAACGGGGTGCATTGCTTTCAACAGGCATAACTTCATCAATTGTCCAGCGATTTTGGTCTAATTCAACGCAGAAATGAATTTCCTTACAAGACATGTATATATCATGTTATATTTCTACAAATGCTGGGTCCAATTTAAAGAAATAGCACGATACACAACTCGCGTGACTCACATTATATCGATAAGACAGGATTTCAGACCGAAATCTTCACGGAGTAAAGGGCATTTTCCCTGCACAGTTCACGGACCTCGATACCATAATTCAATAAAACGTATGAAAAAACATTCTTACCGTGTTTGCTGTTGCATTATGCATCAAAACTAACTGTCCAGCGCCGTTTGAAACCTTTGTTTACATACATTTCAACCAACTGACATTTTAAACACACGAGAGATTTCATTGGTCAATGCGAAGGTGTGTCTTTACAACTGGAGATTTCATTCATAAATACTGTCTGATCGCCTTCAAGTAGGTCAAGCGAAGTGTGTATCGTTTTATTTCTTAAAATTTGACCCAGCATGGGTAGAAATATAACAAGATATATACATTTCCAGAAAGGAAATTCATTTCTGCGTTGAATAACACCGGGTTCGTGAACATTGCTGCACAATTGATGAAGTAATGGCTGTTAAAAGCGTTGCACCCTGTTTTCGGATGAATTCGAGTTAAATACCTTGTTATGTATTTATTAGATAGTGACATCTTTTTCAGAAAAGTTGATTTTTCGTTAAAGTATGATTATTTATCAATCAAAATGATAATTTCACTATTTAATATCATAGCCACACGCTAGCCACCTGTAGTACTCGTAAGTGTTTAAATGAAAGACGATAGTAAAACTTATATCTGGATAGATCCGGTTGATACATTCAATACACTATATAGTGCATTCTATGTAATAAATATGAATACACATATCACAAACAACACTATATTCGAATGTACAAATACCAATAAATTATTATATGTTATTTGATAAAGTGTTTTCTTTTTCCTTTGAACCGAACCTGATGTTCATTGATTTTGCAAAACAATTCGAGACTTGATTCTCACAATCCCCTTTATCATGCTCAACCCAGAAGGGTACGCATTAGGATGCACACCATGCTTTGATCCTTAAATAAAAATGCATACCTTCACAGTCGTAATCATGCATAATCTTCAATAGTTTGTAAAGCGTAATCATGTTTAATCTGTTTTGAAATAGCTCGAACAAGAAGATCAACACAAATATCAAATTATACAATTTGTGATGGAACGTTTTATCTGCCCACATAGACTATTTTCACCATGTTTACCATACCTAGCAAAGAACTGCGTTTAAATGGCATTCATAAGTTGGATTACGTATTTATTTCTCGTGCACTTATAAAATACTAGTACATTCTTCTGACAATCGCTTTAAATAGCAATACTGATTACTCAACCTAGAAACTAAGACTAACAATAAGAGAATCACAGCGAAAAAAATTTACGTAGCTTTACTATTAATGCTGAAATTTAAGGGATGTAATTTTAAAGCAATCAATACATCCACATACTTAGTTACATTTAAGCATTACATAGTTTTAATAAAGATAATAAATCAAACGCTACAGCACATTTACTTATTTAATCAAATAATAAAAATACACCTAAAACTAACCGACACAATAGTGACATGTTCACGATTTATCATATTAACGGAATTAAATTCACAATAAACACTGCTATTTTTAGTGAAATTTTGGAAACTTAGCGCGATAGCCTTATGATGAAGCGACGTAAAAAAAGTATAAAATTGTGTTGATTTGTTCACGTAATGAACAGTATGAGCGATAATTATAATAATGTGTCAGTCGGAATGATCGACATATTAAAAATCCACTAAGGTTATAGATTCTAATACATTTGTTTATTTTAAACACAAAAATGTATATTGGAAGTAGTATAAAAAATACATTAAAGTTTCGATAATGTATAGCTGCCTGTTCCAAAAAAACACTTCATACTTGTTATGTACGGAATAGCTTGCAATGATTCTCCTGGTCGATTTGTGCGCATATTGAATAAGTAAGGTTTTACCTGTCTATCGACGTTTATTTGAAAACTTAAATAGGAAATATGAAGAACATGTATTAGGTCCACTCACTTCACACACATAGAAACTATATCTAATTACCAAATTGCATAGCAATATAGCAGTTAGTTTCGCCGATGCTTAATCTTTATCTAACTAATTTTTAAAAAGTGGCATTTGCACTGTTTCACAATCAATCGATCATGTTTCAATAAATCCTAACGAAAATATACACATGTTTGTGAGCACACATTTTGTAAAGGAAAACAATATATGGTTTTGTTTATTTATTTACATTTTTATCTTCAGCTTACTTCTGGAAATGTTTCCGTATTCGTAGATGTTCAGACCCGGAACATTCCCAGTCATCGTCACAAATAAGGTAGCAAGAGAAAGGATAAAAACTTGATGACAAACAAGATTTATATGCAGTAAAACACCCACAATGTTTCTGATAAGAATACGTTCATTTGAAAAAAGCAACACTGTTATTGTTTGACATATTCGGCATATTTAAACTAAAACGAAATTTTCTCCAAGTATGACATTCAGTTGGTACTTCAACCCACATCTGTGTACATTTATATTAATTTATTATTTCTATTTTGATTTTCTTCAATATCGTTTTTAATTAAGTATTCATCGTTATTTAAAGAATACATAGTTAAGTCCCTGTAAAACTAATTTAATTAATCCATTAAGCTCACACAAACTAATGTGCACCTGAAACAAACATTGTGTGTAACGAACCTGTCGATTGCATCGGGATGTCTTGTACCAGGTTTGATTGCAAAAAAAAACACATGAGTTTTCATTGATGAGGTTAAACGATATTTGGGAAAGACACAAACAGCAATGCACATATCAATAAGTTACAACTAGAAATGACGCGACAGATGCCGACGAGTATCCCCACGCCGCATATTTGTTATATTGAAAGGCAATTTTGGGTGGGCAAGGCCTATGTTGGTAGGGCCCCGGGGTGGGTAATGTGGACATGGATGGTCGAGATAGACCATGTTGTCATAAGAGATGTTCAGTATTAATTTGAATTCAATTGGTGAATACATGAAGAAGTTATGTTAAAACAAAATGTGTTGTTTGTTGTTGTTTTTTTTTTTTGGGGGGGGGGCCTGATCTTTGTGGGCGGGGCGCCTCAATGTTGGTAACGGGGCGATGCATAGTTGACTGTATTGTCATAAGAGAAGTTCAGTATCAATTATAAGTGATTCGGTGTAGAAAAGAAGAGGTAACAGTAAAAAAACAAATGTGGGTGGGTTTGGCCTATGTGGGCGGGGCCCTGGGGTGAGTAATGTGGACATGGACGGTCAAAATAGACCGTGTTGTCATAAGAGATGTTCAGTATTAATTTGAAGTCGATTGGCGAATGAATGAAGAAGTTATGTTAAAACAAAATTTTGGGTAGGCGGGGCGCCCCATGATTGATAATTGGGCCATGCATAGTTGAGATTGACCGTTTTGTCATAAGAGATATTTAGTATCAATTTCAAGTAAATCGATGTAGAAATGAATAAGTTAATGTAAAATAACCTAACAAATGAATGAAAATCTCTCACCTGGCCCCATCCCAACCTCCATTTCTTTTTACCCAGGGGTCAGATCTTTCTGAAATTCCAAATAGTGCACTGTCGCACATATGCTCATAGCTATTATGTGTGCAAGTTTCAAGGTTCTAGTGCTAATAGTGTAGCAGGAGATAGTGTCCAGGACGGACGGACAGACCGCGGAGATCAATACAATATCCCCACGCTTTTAATAACATTTTTAGTTCCTTTTTGATTTATCAGTGTTTCTGGGAAATTCGTTAGATTTGCCAATTCAGCATAATTCCTTATACATTTAAGTGAGTGATATGATAAACAGAAGTACTGCCTAATCGTTTAGTTATAAGGCTCGGCACGAATAAAATTACGGAGCAGCAAGCCTTCCTTATATGTTAAATTAAGCTTTTTCTGGAATATTACAGAACGATCAGACAATATCATGTTATTATCTATACTCAATGGTATTAACACAACCAATTCAGACAGTAACATGTTATTATCTATACTCAATGGTATTAACAGACAGTAACATGTTATTATCTATACCTAATGGTATTGACACAACCAATTCATTAAGTAACATGTTATTATCTATACTCAAGGGTATTAACACAGCTAAATCAGAATTATTTGCGGCTAATATCATATTCGATCAATAGAAAATCACTTTTACCTCAGCCAATAAGATAAATTAACCTTTAAGAATGACAATTAAGCAGCCAATGTGATACATGTATACCTGTTTGACTGCAATTTTTAAAACATATTTGTAAGTAAAATATTGTTGAAACCTCAACAGTGAACAGTTTAATATAATTGTGATATTCTTTTGAGCGACTGGTCGGGTTATCTTGTGTCTGGTTTGACTTGCTTTAATTTTACTTTTCTGTAAATATTTGAGTTTATTTTGTTGTTTTAGACTCATGAAATTACTCTTGATTATTTGGAACAAACTAGGATTGGATGAACACTAAAAAGGAGAGAGCATCAATGGAAGCTTACTGAGTAAGCGGAGCGTTTACTATACCAACTCGCCGAGATCATCTACACATGGTATCGACAAGAAAGCATTCCACTGAAATCCGCCGAAAAAGTAATTAAAGCAAAAGTGAAAATTGAAATTAAGATATGATATTGCTGACACTTTTCTGACAAGTTGTTTATCTATTTTGACATACTTGAGGAAGTCGTTTTTTACCATTTTACAATTTTAAAGATTTTAAAAGGATACATCAAACAGTTAAATGGTTTTAAAGAAAGAAACTCTGGGTGTTGGATACACATGTGCTTTTAGACATAGAAGCCGGTTTCGTGCTCCTGCACGAACATAACTGGCCCCTTGTAAACTTTTCGTTTCCGGTTAAAGAATTAGATAAGAATAGAAGATGAGTCATTACAATTCTTCAACATCCTCATTCATTTGTTCTTAAATTTTGTATACATATACATTTCAAATCAATTTTACGTATAAGAATAGTAAGTGATCATTTTAAATTTAGCGTTTTTATTTTATGTTTCATAAATGCAAAACAAATCGCCAAATAACACGCGCTTGCCTGCTGACGTTATCACTGATTTCATAATTCAGTTCATGACGCGAGTGTCTGGGCATTTTGAAACTAACTCCCATCAACATATAACATATGTGTGTGTGTTTACGATTTGTTATTTCAATACAAAATAAAAGCGTTGAAATATATTGTTCGAATAAAACCAGAAAACGTGTTTGATTAAGATTGACGGATTTGATAACCGTGTTGGTGAATAATTATTTAAACTCTCGCGCATTATTAATGGTAAATGCTTGTGTTTATAGTCTGATTATGATATAAGACCCATCTTGAATCTTCTTTGACCCCCCCCCCCCCCGATCATTAGGATATAAATCGTCCGTTTACATTCGGCGCAGTATGCAGCCACGGCATATTGACTGTTTCCCCTCACAGGTACCCATTTATACTGCTGGGTATAGAGAAGCAAGCGTGGGATATTTTTTGGTAAAGAAAATTCCATGGTCTTAGCTGGATTTGAAACAGGGACCTTCCGGTTCCTAGACCAGCATCCTACCACGAGACCAGGGTCCAACTTGATATAGAATCTAAGGGGTATTATCTTTAGAATAAGTTTCTCCTTTGTTAGGTGACCCTATGATGTCTATCCAAAAAGGTAGAAAAGCTTGTCACAAATAAACATGAAAATTTAAATCCCTGTGAGTATAGAATTAGCCTGTAGAGGTTTGACGTTTAATGACAGTTGATAGTGTTTCAAAATAAGTGTTTAAAAAGTTGTTTATAGAACAACATTAAAAATAACGCTGGGTATAAACTTTGAATCATGTTTGACGTGTCGGTATACATTATGAAAAGTGGAAATACCAAACTAAAACAAAACCGTTTGTGCTCTACTTGAATCTGTATGAAACTTAAATCGAGGTGTATAGTAATATTGTGCAGGTTTACTATGCTTTCGCATGGAATTGTTAAGCGCTATTTTGCAACGCGTAATAGGGAAAGATCAAAACAAATTTTAATATTACTACGCACTGATTGATTGTGTTAATTAAATCTGGTTTGCTTTAACAATTAAATACTAAATACTTTTATTTTGATTGTTTTAGCAGGTTTTTTTTGTATATGAATGGCCTTTCTTTGAATCGTCGGATAAAGCATTGTACAATTAAAGGCATAAAGTAACATTTTCGTTGGTATTTGGCTTCGGACAGTCGTATACGCATCAGTTTTTTGAAGTATAATCCTAATGTGCTTTGTTGAATAGAAAAAATCGAAACATGAACCGCTTTATTTGCAGTTAATTACACTTTATACATCGGTTGGTATCACTTAATCTCATAGCAAAAATGCTCATTTTGTGCATGTAGTCAATAAAACATTTTCTGTTTCATAGACTTGTTTGATAATGAACTTATTCGTAGTTTCGCCTTTTGTCGGTCCTATCAAAATAGCTTGAATTAAAAATATCGTGTCTTTGTTAAAATATGTTGGGAAATGGTTCATTCTGATACTGTAATAGTTTCAATTCTGCTACTGCGTCAGTTTCAAATGCATTTTCCTTGTATACATTAATCACAGTCCGCTTATGTAACACCATCATTGGAAAAGCGAGAGTGCAGTGCAAAATGTGTGCAAAGATCCATTCTGTTGATTTCAAATGCATGTTTGTTTAATAGTGCAATAACCGCTTAAAGGTCAATAAGGAAGATGAACGTTCGTATTTTTTTGTTTTCTGATTATGTAGGACAAACTTACAGCAATAAGATGATTCTTGATAGTGAATTTATATAAAATGTTCCTTTAAAAGCTTGTAATATAATTCATTGTATACGTAGTTTTACAATTAATAGTTACAAATTGTGAGTACGATAAGTCATACTGAAACGCTTCAGAATACAGAATCGGTAAAAATCTTTACCTAACATTTGACGATAAGTTGTACGGATGTACCGGTAACTTAGATTTCACTAAAATACCACATCTATTTAGCAATAAAACAAGTGTGTTTTTGTTGTAATAACAATAACATGTGTTCAATGTTTCTATACTGATATCTACCTCTTTTTATAATATTTTTTTTTAAAGATGAATGTATGCATCAGATTAACGGCGATGCCTGAGTTGGTTATAATAAAAGCACGCGTATGCTCGATGCCTTTCACTTGTACATTTAAAAAAACGTGTTGATACCTTGCTAAATAAAATATATTTGCATAAGGACTAACAATAATAAAGAGTCACATATTTATTGATATTGTGTTTTATTGAGAAAGATAATGACAATATACATGAACATCATCAATAACCAAACGCAATGCACATGCTAACGCTTCAAATTTCTCGTGTTAAGAAGTTTAAAGGGTCCTTTGCACGCTACACGCAAATGTTTCAGTAATATTTGACTGATACATTTGATAATATGTACGTTTTAGTGAGTCCAGCGATTTAAAATATGCACGTGTACATCTACCATTTTTACCAGTATATGAATGTTTTCTCGAACAATTTACGTAATGTTAACCCATTTATGCGAAGCGTCTATAAAAAGGCCTAGGCAAACAGCGTAGACCCAGATGAGACGCCGCATCTTGATTTACGCTGTTTGCTTAAAGGAATTTCTGTAAGAAATATTCTAAATATAAAAATAGATATACTAGACATCCCTTATTTTTGAAATAAATTGATCCAATTTAGAAGGATGGGAGAGTCCACTAGCCATAAATGGCTTAATTATTTTTGCAAATCAATTTACACATGATTACCTTTTCAGTAGCCCACGCCATTGTAACCTCAACTTCGTTTCCAAAAGACCTTGATCCATCAAGTGGCACGAATATGCCAAGAGTAACCTGTTCTCCAGACACCACGTTTAAAATGTAAACAATAACACAGACGGTTTGTATCATATACTTTCCTGAAACATCAGACGGCATGTTCGCTGTATTTTGTTTCATTGTTTCACCTTTTTAAGAAGGAATTCCACGAGCAGTGTCATTCAATAATTTATACATGTTTATTTCACATCCGCAGTAGTGAAAGTTGTACAGCGGTTACATCGTTTTTAGTAAAAATACGTTTTCAGCTGAGTTATCTTTTTTCGAATGTTTTCATATTTACCAATTATTTGTTTATGTTTGTATCACGTACGTTCAATTAAATTATACTTTGCACTTTTTCATGTTCTTATATGTCGTAATGAAAACAAAACTAGTATCGTCATATTTTTAGTGAACGCCTGGGTAAAAAAGACAACCGATGCCCATAGGAATCACATGATAACAGTATCTTTAGACAACATAATTATACAATTGACAGTAACGATCATTGCCATAGCATTTAGAGTTAAAGTGCTTGAATAGCTCTCAAACATCACTTTATGTTGTATTGATGACATTTGACATAATCCGGAAGACAATCCGCCATATCACTTCGTAATAAGCTTAAGTTAACGTTTATGTTGCATGACTGTCGTTAACGTCCCCGAGCATCAGTTTTAAACATGTTTCCCTTAAAAATAAATCAATGCTTCAACTCCGAGAATGTATTCATATAATGCTAGCGATCGGTCCGCATACGTAAGAATACTGTTTTCCTATATCCGAGTGTCGCTAAGGGTATACTCGCACGCAACATCATTGATGGAACGCCTTAAGCAGACATTTGTATGCAGCGAGCCGCCTATAAAATGTTTTTTAATTTGCTAATGAAGACGCGTAAAAATATAGTAAGCAAGTCAGTTATTTTTCGTTATTTTATGTTTTGCATGATTAAACAACCATTTATAACAAGTGCGTTGCCGTTGAATAAGTATTTCAATAATACTAGATGCAATAATTGTCACTGTCGAAACGATCAGCTTTTTAATTAGTTAACATGATACTTACATTTGCTTTTTTAATTCAATATCAAACGCATCTTCCCATTTATCTGAATGCTGCTTCTTCGTGAACATATTTGTTTTCTTTTTTTTTATTCTACCCGCAGCGTTATCCAATCGCGCAAAAAAAATTAATGCGTTATAATATTTGTCTTTTACGATTAAAAAGTTCGATTTTTTGTTTGTAACAACGGCATACTCACGCAACTATTTGAAACTTTATAAGACTTCAATTTTTTTTTACTTTAACCTTCCTTGTCTATCCCGACAGTGTTTGCACTGCAGACATATTACGGTAAATTGTCATTTATGTCTTCTGTAAACATGACACTACATTTAGTTGTCACAAGTACTGCTAATGTACTGTTTTACGTTGTTATTGCATTCTGAAAATATGTAAACAATATCGCTTGCTCGTTTCTGTTAAAAAAAGTGTGAAGTGTCATTGTCGAAATGCAATCATTGGACATCAAGCAGTTCATATCATAATGAACTTTAATACGTTTGTGAAACACATTTAAAGAAATCCAACACTTTAATTCCATTATGTTAACATGCATTGATTAAGAAAGAAAGCTTAGTATACATTCATTTGGTTGACTTTACATTTGACAACATGAACTCTCCAACATTGTGTTTAGATATCGAGATCGATTTCAAGCCGTAAGGTCCAACCGATCTTGACATTTTGTGTGCACAAATAGTGAAATGATTACCATTCTATCACATAGAGGAACCAAAACATTAATGTCGTAAAACCATTTGTTCGAATATAGACCATAAACTCAATGAAATAGATTTTTCGTTTTAAACGTTATTCGAAACAATATCACAATGTGATCATATGGTTGAACTTGTTATAATAATATCCATAACCATTTCATTCGTATCGTTCATACGAATCTAAGGAGAACTGTACCGTGCTTCCGACGCTCCCCGAGGCAAAGCTTGAGTTAGCTCGTAAATGTGCGGATATAGTCGCAGGAAATTCACATTGAATATATTGTGATACACACAACCAATAACGAGCATTTTTTTATCTCGTTAAATCTAGGTTACAATTGCACATATTAGGTTAACATGTTTGCAAAAAGAAGCACTGACTTTTTTGGACAACTTTATTTTGCGAACAATTCATCGAAGTATTCTTTGATTTTTAGTATTTATGTGTTTTAATTCATCCTTCCCTTTGGAAGTTAATTGGAATTAAAGTCAAATTTACGCTCTTTGATGGTGTTTGAATTGAATTATGATTTTATGAAGTCATTTGTATATAAATATATATATATATATATATATATATATATATATATATATATATATATATATATATATATATATATATATATATATATATATATATATATATATATATATACTAAAATGTTTAATAAATAATATTCATCATTACATAAAGCATAATATCAATAACATTCCGATTAGAAATTAACGTATGAAATGAAATTATA
The DNA here is from genome assembly GCF_020536995.1 of Dreissena polymorpha. Taxonomy (NCBI): domain Eukaryota; kingdom Metazoa; phylum Mollusca; class Bivalvia; order Myida; family Dreissenidae; genus Dreissena; species Dreissena polymorpha. Next base: position 94,901,798 of record NC_068359.1, on the reverse strand, counting down.
CATGCCCACGTACAGCATTTAGTCGTTTAATATCTGATGAAACCTTGACCCTGAATCGCCTGATAGATGCATGCTACCAGAGCCGACTTGATGGACGGAGTAGTAAATACAGTTACGTAATTGCAACCATGGCAACTAAGCACAATTTATTTGAGTTTGACATGTAACGTCAATATACAAGTTGGTAATTTCAATAGCAATTACATACTTTTTACTTTAGGACATAATTGTACCATCGATGAGTGTATGACTCCGATAATGCAAACATACAATACATATGATTATAAATGTTTACCTTCTCTAATTGGTTTATCTTATTGTACATCTTTTTGTAGTTGACATTTTCAATGTCACAAATTGTGAAAAGTATAAATCCTACAGCTGAATGGTTTTAAAGAAGGAAGGTTTTGGTGTCGGATATACTTGCGCTTATCAGGCTTAGTAGCCGTTATCCTGCCCCTGCCAGTTCATAGCGGACTACTTTTTTCACCTTTTATCGCCGGTTGCAGATTAAACGCAGCAAATACTAAAAGACTAGTAAACTCATTACACTTTATCAACATCCGCATTAATATATTCTTAAATTTGAATTCATAAAAATGCAAAGAATGTATACATTTCAAGTCACTGTACCGTAAAAATGTCGAATATTCACGAATAACGAGATGTTTTAAATTAAGTGATTCGTTGATCAATTGAACAGTGTTAAAAAAGTTTTCTTTTACTTTTCAAGGTTAATTGACGTAGAATGTTAAAGGTATTTGTTTATCGTCAAGGTGTCCTTGGTTTGGTCTTCAAAGAATGCCTATCCAAAAAAACTAGAAACGCAGAATGACGATTAACAAACGTATATTTTATGTGAAGATGTTCAACTTATCATGGAAACAAACACAACTTGAGTGAAATACACATGGGAGGTTTAGTCGGCGTTAGTACAACCAGAGCCAGTAGAGGTCTGAGTCCTTATGCCAGTTAGTTAAACGTCTTCAGGGCGGACAGTCGCTCCTACGATGTTTTGACAGGGCGGAAAGTCGCTCCTACGATGTTTTGACAGGGCGGACAGTCGCTCCTACATTATTTTGCCAACCCGGACAATCACTCCTACATTATTTTGTCAACCCGGACAATCGCTCCTACATTATTTTTGACTCCACGGCAAAACATATTATTCGCTGATCAAAGGCTTACACCTATAATTAACCAACAATTATAATTGCCAACCTGTTAACAGAAAGCCAATTTAATTAACATGAGCCGATCAATTTGATTTTAATTAATTAATTTACTTACTGACAAACTATGTTACAGTTTGTCGATTCTGTAAATATAAGGTAGTTATAAGGGCACTTTGGACAATGGTTCCTACATTATTCCTATCAGGGACATTCTTTCCTATATTACATTTATTGGAATAAGTGCCATTTTGCGAATGGAATAAACATAAAAACCGCATTAAATCAATAATTGCTATAACAACAATGGTAGTATCAATCGATAATGACCACTTTGACACCTATGATGTGCCAACCGTGCATAAAGATTACAGAATGGCGTCACATTAAAGGGGCCTTTTCACAGATTTTGGCATGTTTTGAAGTTTGTCATTAAATGCTTTATATTGATAAATGTAAACATTAAATTTAAAAAGCTCCAGTAAAAAATCAAAAATAAAATTTAAAAAAGGAAAACAAAAGTAGCCCGCAGCAGGACTCGAAGTAAAAAACGCATTAGCCAACTGAGCTATCCTGCCAAGGATACACAAGATGCGTATTTTATACCTTATATCATCGTAGTTTCACAAATTTAAACGACATCACTAGAACTTTCCAAATTATTCAATCGCTTCAATCAATTATACATTGAATACAAAATTCATGAAATGCAACATAATGGCGAATTCAAATGTACAGACATTTTCGATTTCAAATCTAAATATCTGGCTTATTTCGCATTTTTCGACACAAGTTGGCAATTTTAATTGTCGGTTAATCATAGGTGTTAGCCTTTGATCAGCGTACACTACATTTTGCCGTGGAGTCAAAATAATGTAGGAGCGACTGTCCGGGTTGACAAAATAATGTAGGAGCGATTGTCCAGGTTGGCAAAATAATGTAGGAGCGACTGTCCGCCCTGTCAAAACATCGTAGGAGCGACTGTCCGCCCTTGCAAAACATCGTAGGAGCGACTGTCCGCCCTGTCAAAACATCGTAGGAGCGACCATCCGCCCTATCAAATTTAGCGTAGGAGCGATTGTCTGTAGGAGAGATTGTCCGGATACCAGGTTTTTCTATAGCTATATATAGACATATAAGGAAAAATGCCCCACCTCCTGGTGCCCATGTTTTTGAACCAACCGGAACCATTTTTGAACTTGCCCAAGATATCATTTTGACAAATCTTCTGACCAAGTTTCATGATGACGGACAATAAACCGGAACAATTTTTTAACTTGTCCGAGATTTCATTTGGAAAAATGTTCTGACCAAATTTTATGAAGTTTGGACAATTAATGTGGCCTCAAGATTGTTTACAAGGCAAATGTTGACGCCACACAACACGCACTCCACGACTGCCAAAAGGCGATCAAAAAAGCTCACCATTAGCACATTGTGCTCAGGTGAGCTAAAGGGCAAAAAGATAATCACTAGAAATTTGTTCCCACAAAAAAATGGTTCTGGGCAACTTCCTAACCACGAACATATTCAGTAGTGTGTCCTGCTTCATTAACACATACTTTCATCCTTAAATATGTTTTGCCATGCTTTGATCTGAATGTAAAAAGCGAATGTCCAGGTCTCTAGCGTGCGTATTGACAATAAATTGCTTTGGATCACTTCGTTCAGTATGTAACACTCAACCCTGATAGGCACAGTGATCTCAACTTGACAGTCTCCAACGTCAGCTGAGTCTGGTTCTGTTGTTGACGATGACTAACCACACTGAGTTGCTTTGTCTTCATACAATGCAGTGTTGAGAGAAGTATCATCCTCAGTTCTCAGTTATGGATTCATCCTCATCGAGCAAGAAACCATCCTCAAGCGCTGTTGGGGATGATTCATCATGTCGAGATGGCTTGTGCTTCTTCTGCACCCCATAACTCAGTCACTCCCTCCTGGGCATGGCCAAACTGAAAATACAAATGAGCATATCAGATGAACACCAAATAATATGAAATGTATTAAATGCTATTCTAAATTTAGATAAAACAAGAGATGTGTTCATCAGAAACACAACGCCCCCTACTGTGCCGCAATTTGACCTTTGACCTTGAAGAATGACCTTGACCTTGAACTTCCACCACTCAAAATGTGCGGATTCATGAGATACACATGCATGACAAATATCAAGTTGCTATGGTATTGTGTGGTATTTAATATTACCTGAGCTAAGACACCTTATTAAATTATCTTCCTATATTATAAATTGATCAACAGGCACCTGTTTTAAATTAAATTCTTAGATTTAATATTCCTTGATCAATGGATTAAAATTAAATTATTAATTAAATTCTTATCTTAATTATTAAATGACTCTTGTTTCAAAACTAAATTTATAAATTAAATCATATATTAAATGATAAATTTATTAAAACTTTCCTTAACTTATAAAACTGAAGCACTTTTTTAATTAAGCACATTCTTCGATGATTTTAACTACACAAAATAAACAAACCATTATGTATACTAATTTACACAAAGTAAGATTGTGAATGAGAATGAAGTCAAATTATAAATGTTTAAATTATTATAAAAAGTTGATTTAATTGGGGAGGGCTAATCTCTTATCTGGCACCATACTGTGTCTGCCATTATAACTTTGATATACATCAAATGATATACATCACCATTCGGTGGACGGACGGACTGACCGACATGTACAAAAAATCTTCCCCCTCTTCTTTGAAGGGGGCATAAATATGGGAAACCATAAAACTATTGAAATCAGAAATTTGCTTATGTATAAATGCATAATAGTTTGATTATTAAATGAGGCATGTATTGATACGTCTTGCTAATTATAGCATTTAAACTTAGAGCAGATAATATAAATATTTTTTAGAGATTAAATTTTCCCCCCACAACTAAAATTTTGTACATAACATCTAACTGTAGTTTTTTCTTTATCAATTGCGGATTTTAAAAATTCACTTAACTTTGTTAAAACAGACAGAGCTTTCTCTTACATCACACATTCTCACAAGTCATATATTTGTACAAAATGCATAAACATATTTTTGGTGTTATTTTGATGCATGTGTATTGTGTATTTATTATTATGGTAGTTTGATGTTTAGCTGTATATGCTTATGTCGCAAATAAACTCGCTGTTCTGTTCTGTTAATTTAATAATATTGGGATTTATTGTGCTCGAATAAAAGTCAGGGGAAGTCTACACTGTGTATTAGCAACCTGCTGTGTTGATCACTATCTTATTAGCTCAATACACAGGCACCTGGCTACTGTACTGGAAAAATTGGATTTACTGCCAAAATAACTGATTTCATTTATTGCTAAATTGTTGTGTACCTTAAAAAAACTTCAATAAATAGTAAACGCTCTACCATTGTCTTATATTTATACCATTTGAAAAAGTTAATGACAATTATTGCAAGCATCCGTTTTATTTACCATTATTATTTTAAATACGCGTTCAATGGCAAATAATACAGGTAAAATCATTATTTGATGTGGATATCAGTACAGTTAATAAATGTTAATAAATGTCTATATATTCTAAGCATAGCATACGCAATTGTATAATTCCGAACTAATATAATTTACTTAAATATGATCTAGCTAGAATCAACATCAACATGGATCAACATCACCGTTGTACTTTTTATTTAGTTTTCAGTAATCTGTCCTTGAAATAGAGGTAGCCTTATTAAAGACAGCGCTAAGTGTGAAAGTGGAGATTAAGAAATAAGATCTATTGCATCGCACTGGCGGTATAGCCTGTAGTCTTAAATAAGACACATTTAAGACATGGATAAAATACAATTATGACACATATGAATCTTTCATTTCTTCAAAAAATAAGCACGTAGTCACATATAAATAAGACACATTTAAGACACATAAACAATATGAATAAGACACATTTGAATCTTTCATTTCTTAAAAAAGGCATGTGAATCTTTAGAATACAATATAAAATAACATGTATTACTGACACATTATTCTCAAACAACATGTTTAATTAAAAAAATGTATCCGTACAATACTCAATATCCTTTTACAATGAATTTAACAAGTTTTCTTTAATGACCGATTCATCAAAGAAACACAAATTCCCAACCATTAACAACATGTTCAATTAAAAAAAAAATGTTTCCGTACAATACTCAATATCATTAAAAAATATTGCTCAAAAATCTGTTTTACTATATAACGTCTGGCATTTTTACCTTTGGCATTTTTACCTATGGCATTTTTACCACTTTACCTCTGGCACTTTTACCGCTGGCATTTTTACCTCTGGCATTTTTACCTATGGCATTTTTACCGCACACCATATAAATGGGTATCAAAAAGTAAATTTCAGTAGCGTTAAAGATATCATAGCAAATTCAATAAGTATACTGTATTGATATGACAGAAATTAAAATTCAAGTATGAAATGTGTCCACTTTATCAAATTCTAGTATTTAAATGGGTCCAGTTTATAAAACTTCTTGTCCACATTCTCAATGGTATCGTATACAAATGGGTATGCCCCCCCCCCGGGTTTAATGTCCAGGTGTTTGTTACCCCTCACAGCAATTGCTAGGGAAGGGGGGCTACATCTTGTTCGGATTTAAATAATTTTAATGTTTAAGTGGTCATTATTTTATGTTATTTTCTATTGATGCAAAGAAATACTTAAATTACTTCCCAAAATGTATAATATATTATAACATCATTATTTTTTTGGCAAGCATTCCCCACACATTTGGCAACGTCAATATGGTGAAATAATCAAAAATAATATTTTCATGATATTGTTGAAAACACAATAAGAATCTTTTATTGACATACCATATATATATATCGCTCAAATCAGCCAATGGAATAAATGAAGTGTCTTTATTTGTGTCTAGCCGCAGGAAATTTTATTGGACAGTCTGTCTTACAAAGGTCAGGTAAGGTAAAAAGCTGGCTTAGACAGCTTCCACGAGAAAGTACAATTGAAACATATAAATGTAACTGTTAAGCATGTGCTAATTATAGCAAAAAAACAAAACCTGCATATTTAATTGGCTCTGGAGATAATCTGTCTACTGGGGTCGGTGATGTCCCCCAATAGCTTATCTTATTAGTTAATTTATAAACTGCAGTGTGATAGCTCTTATAATGAAGTGAAGCAAAATGTCTATGTCACAAAAGAATGTTACTCTCAGTTGCAACTGGGCAAACATGTGGTCAATAACTCGAAAAAAAAATCAATGAAATTAATGATTTTAACTTATTTTTTAACATGATTAATGTTTTTTTCATTGATATATTATTAATTGGTAATCTCAACCAAAGTGATCAAATTGATTACAAATGTATTAATTCATGCATTTAAAAATATTTGGGCTTCTAGACCCTTTATCAACCACTGTTCATCTATAAAAAAAAATCCTATTCTTATTAAGGGTGTCATGATACGCTCCCCTTCATTACTATACGTATCGCGGTACAGTGTGTACGATACAATATGTAATGGGATACGTATTGTCAGATGGAAACAACATACAAACCATTTTAAACCATTTTTTCAATTTTATTTAAAGACCTCTACATACATTCATTTCTTTAATTTGTAAAAATCCTATTCTTATTAAGGGTGTCATGATACGCTCCCCTTCATTACTATACGTATCGCGGTACAGTGTGTACGATACAATATGTAATGGGATACGTATTGTCAGATGGAAACAACATACAAACCATTTTAAACCATTTTTTCAATTTTATTTAAAGACCTCTACATACATTCATTTCTTTAATTTGTAAAAAATGTTTTTTATTTTAAATTCATGATTACAAAATTTGTCATTTAAAAATGTGATATGAGATGATATTGGGAGAATTTCCGTTAACATTGATCCAATTACTGTGCCACATATTTTATTGATTGCGCCAATGAAATCTTTCTTGCCGCGTATTGTTACAACATCCAAACATTTAAAGTTTACTTGGCGCGTTGGCGCATATGAAAAATGCTGTACCGTACCATACGCACTCGAAGGCGTATCATGCACCGTACTGAGAGGAGACTATTACGATATACCGTCCCACAGAGTACCGTGACACCCTTAATTCTTATCCTATTAACTTGCACAAAAAAGAAAGATGCATGGTACTGCACGATTATTGCATTTGATGTTCATGGGCATTTGAAAAGTGCGGTCACTCATTCAACTTCTATCAGAAAGGAAAGAAAATGCCAGAGTCTCTCCACTGGTGCAGAAGTTGCATGAATTGCTTTTTCAAAATGTAACTTGTATACATGGGTTAACATGGTTCACTAAAATTCTCATGAAATCAATTATTTGACTGATTACTTAACTGTTCCCACACCTAATTAAGCTCCAACACTTATTTTTTGCATAAATGCAGATCATCAATGCAATAGACTGTATTCGGAACTCAACTTATCGTTAGGTACAATAAACTTTTTACCATTATGACCCTACTGTCACATGAATATTCTGGTACCGTACTTACTTAGTTTGAACAAGACTTTCCAAGCAATATAAGTCCAATACCGATGAAACTCCACCATTTTCAGCAATATTTCTAGTCTATTTGTTGCCATACCAATCAGAATTATTGACATTGGAACACAATGAATTGACATGCATAATCTCCATGTTGCCTTCTATCCATGTTACAAGTTTCATGAAAAAATATGTAGAACTTTAAAAATTATCGCAGGATCCACTATTTTCAGCAATATTTATAATCTATTTGTTGCCATCGCAACCATAATTCTTGATGTAGGAACAAAATGAAGTGACGTGCATAATCTCCATATTGCCATCTATCCATATTTTCAAGTTTCATGAAAAAATATGAAGAACTTTTAAAGTTATCACAGGATCCAGAAAAGTGTGACTGACTGACTGACTGACAGACAGAGCAAAAACCATAAGTCCCCTCCATTTTCACCTGTAGGGGGAATAACAATACGCATTCCCGTGGATCTAGATCAATTTTATTTGTACCTCATGTTAATTAGTGGAAAAACCAGTTGTAGGCAAGTTCCAAATAAGAACTATTGTTCAGACTTAATCCCTTTAAATACCCCTCGGACCGAGAGCTATCAGAGATCTACACCACTTGAGTAATTAACTACATGAGAAGTTGGCAAGTGTCTGATGTTGTTAATGTGTCATTTGTCTTCATGAATTGAAATTGAATCTGCTTTTTGGTCAAAAGTAATCATAATCATAAAATAATAATGAGTAATGACCTCTTGTAGAGGTAATCTATAAAATTATTATTTAAGTAATACAAAAGCTATAATTAATGATCAATCCATGATTAATGAAAAAAGTAATCAATTAATAATCATGATGATAACAGATTAACAATTATGATTACCCCATGTCTGCTACTGGCAACTTATTGAAAATATAACCCCATTTCTCAGGTAAAAAGTTTTATCAACTCATCAAATAATTATGAAATGGTATTTGTACTAAATACTTCACGTAAAAATGAAAGTTAGATTATAATTTGACATTTGCACAACAGTAGATAGCAGCTTGTGCTTCAGTGATGTGAGACACAAAGAAACTATTATCAAGCATGTGCAATACCCTTAATGTTTTGAAGCATATTTAATTTGCATGAAATGTACAACTCTTTTATCTTGAAATAATTAATGAGAAAATCAGAGCTTCCCTTGACATACTTTTTTGTATCTTCATCACACCCTAGGGTGAATTAAAAAGAGCCAAAACAAAAACACAATTTCTGATAGAATATTGGAAATAGTGTCACAAAGCATTTGGAGAGAATGTTCAAAAGAAATTGTAAATCAGGGCTCGAAATTAACACTCGCACACTCGCAAAATGCCAGTGAAAAATACTGATTAGGAGTTAAGTTTTAAGCCACTAGTATTTTTTTGCGAGTACATAAATAGTGGGAAAAAAACTAGTAATATAAATGCGCTCGACGTCATGAACGCTAAACCGTAGCAGGGCTCGAAATTAACACTCGCACACTCGCAAAATGCGAGTAAAAAATACCGAATGCGAGTCAAGTTTTAAGCCACTAGTATTTTTTTGCAAGTAAATAGTGAAAAGAAATGAGTAGGTATAATGCTGCTCGACGCATGATCACTAAATCTTAGGTCAATTTATAGAACGCCCAAGAACCCTTATGCGTAACCCTTGTATGTAGACTGGTATATACAGACACGCGGATGGTATTGGTACAAAGGAAGTGAAACAGTCGACTATTCACACATGTTCATTGAAGCGAAAAATAACTTGTCACTTTATTCCCACAGACGGAAATAACACAAAATATACATAATACAAAAGATAAAGCAAAGTTAACCGTTTAGTTAGAAAAAACAGATTTTAAATCCTTCTATGAAAACAGTGAATTAGTGGAAAAAATAACTTAAAATAAGACTAAAACTTGTTATAGATGAAGATGGTCAATCAAGCTAATGTGGGCCCTTGTGGTACAAGGAACTGATATCTTTGTATGGTTGCAGAAATAAAATGTGTATACATGTTAAGTACTTTTATTTTGTTTAAATAGAACTAAACTAAAAACCAAGGGTTTTTTATGTTTCCATCAAAATTTGCGAGAATGTTTTTGATTTTGCGAGTTGGTATTAAAGCTGCTCGCAATTTTTTGCAAGTAGAAAAAAAAGTTAAATTCGAGCCCTGCGTAGGTCAATTTATAGAACGTCTGAATACCTGTATGCGGAAGCGCACACCTTGTATGTAGACTGGTATACTTATAGTACAGATACGAGGATAGTATTGGAACAAAGAACGTGAAACAGTTGACTATTCACATTTGTTCATTGAACTTGAACAGACATGGCGTCGAAGCCAAACATAATTAGTTTCTTTTTGCCTACAGATGGAAAAAAATACGAAAGATGAAGTAAAGTTAACCGTTGATTTGTATTTTGGTGACGTCGCACTCAACACACGATATCATAGCTGATTTTTTTCAATATTTGAAAAGTTTTAAACCCATTAAAAATATCCCAAACTGACACTTAAACTTGTTTTCTGAGTGAACACGACACACTTATATTCGAAAACAATGCCCTTATGGTCCAAGGAACTGATATATTTGTATGATTGCAGAAATAAAATGTGTATGTTAAGAACTTTTGATTTTGTTTTAATAGTACTAAATTAATGTCCGAACTTTTTTATGTTTCCTGCAAAATTTGCGAGACTGTTTTTGATTTTGCGAGTTGGTATTAAAGCAGCTCGCAATGTTTTGCAAGTAGAAAAAAAAATAAATTTCGAGCCCTGTAAATACATTTTAAATGTTTATTTATGGATTATGATGAACAATTTAATGATCAATATAAAAAGTGCTTATGAAATGCTGGGAACAAATTAAAATGAATGTTGCCTGATTGAAATCCCATTGTGGTTTTTCCAGAGACTGTTTATCATCTTTGATGTGAGGTGTGAGCATTTAGAAGCCCTTAAATCAATTGAAAGTCTGTCACATTGAATCTTAAATTATGATACTGAATATTGAATTGTGTAAAAGGTCCCTTTTTTGGGCTGGACTAAATGACTGCCAACTTATGACATTGAACAACAAGTTTTACTGTAAAGTGTCAAATGAGCAGTACAACAATTGGCCCAGTGACACCCCATTTGCACAAATATTTGTTTGGTACTTTTTCAATCATTTTTAACCCTAGCATTATAACTCCTTAGTAAACTCCTAACAACAAGTATCGTTGAAAGCGATGGATGCTCCCCGATGATGCGCTTTGTCAATCTATGTGTTAATAACCACCTAAAAAAATATATTATTAGCCTCGGTGACCTTGACCCCAAATGACATCAAGCGTCATCAAAAGGTAGAGGTCTATATATGTAAGGTACCTACATGCCAAATATGTAAGAGATCAGTAAAATATTGAAGGCGCTATGAAAAACTGTAACAAAAGTGTGACGGAAAAATATATAATAAGCCTTGGTGACCTTGACCTTTAACCCAGTGACCTAAAAACTCATCAAAAGGTAGAGGTCCATGCAAGGTACCTACATGCCAAATATGAAAGAGATCGGTAAAGTAGTGAAGGCGGATGGCCCTATGAGAAACTGAAACAAAAGCGTGACGGAAAATGTATTATTAGCCTCGGTGACCTTGACCTTGAACCCAGTGACCTTAAACCTCATCAAAAGGTAGAGGTCCATGCAAGGTACCTTCATGCCAAATATGAAAGAGATCAGTAAAGTAGTGAAGGCCCTATAAGAAACTGTAACAAAAGCATGACAGAAAATCTATTATTAGGCCTCTGTGACCTTGACCTTGAACCCAGTGACCTCAAACCTCATCAAAAGGTAGAGGTACATGCAAGGTACCTTAGACATGCCAAATATGAAAGAGATCCGTAAAGTAGTGAAGGCCCTATGAGAAACTGTAACAAAAGCGTGACAGAAAAATCTATTATTAGCCTCGGTGACCTTGACCTTGAACCCAGTGACCTCAAACCTCATCAAAAGGTAGAGGTCCATGCAAGGTACCTACATGCCAAATATGAAAGAGATCGGTAAAGTGTTGAAGGCGCTATGAGAAACCGTAACAAAAGTGTGACGGAAAGAAGGAAGGAAGGAAGGACAAACTGGCCACTATATGCTCCGCCAAAATTTTATTTCGGGAAGCATAAAAATATAACACTTGTTTAACCCTTTCCCACACAAAAGCAAAGTGGAAGTGGCTATGTGCAAACAGCATAACTTCAGAACAGCCTGTGAATAAAATGCAGGCTGTTCAGGTTTTATGCTGTTTGCTGCTCATCAGTATCTAAGGGTTGGAAATGAAGCCTTTAAAACTTGGATCTAGTAAGAAAGGTCTTGAATTAAATATAACTTTCTAAGTGACTACAAATGCGTCAAAATATGTACCTAAGGGGTAAAGGGATAAACAAAAAGTAAGGATTTGTAGTAAAAAACTAAGAAGATTGCCAGTAGTATTACAAACAAATAAAACTATGTATTTAAAACTGATAATATTGTCTTTGTGAAATTAATCTGCAGATTCATTAGCCAATTGTTCTCAATAATTAAATCAAATACAACTGATAGATTTACCATGCCAACACATTGTTTAAAACAATTATTATAATACTTGTTTTCCTCAATAAAAAAACAACCTATTTCGTCTTCATTTAAAATTAATAAAAAACCCTCAAATCTCAAGATTGTTTGACCTGGAGATAATAAGATATTTGTGTGGAGTGTGTCCTTCAGCTTATCAGTTACTGTGTTACTGATTGTAATCTAATAAACCGTGGGTGACTGTGCTCTCTAGGGGTCTAAGGTGACAAAATAAGATAAGACTGGATGCATGTATTTAAGAGGGCATAAGGCACTATTTGGATTTTTTAAATTAATAAATGACATTAAATAAAAATGGAAACTAACAAACTAACAGCTCATAGATTATGGGCATTCAATAGTGGTGATATTATATTGTTAGCAAAAAACAACTGCATTCATTTATCAAAAAGAAACTTAACACATAAAATTGTCTATTTGGTATCTGAAAAATCTTTTCTTGCTGAAATTGTGATGTGCACACCATCAATGCATTTGGTTACGTAATATCCCATATTTCTACGAATTCACTGATGGTATTGACACAACTTACATGTAACTGTAACAATAATAAATATTAATAATAATTATAATGCGAAAAAGTTTCCATCGTAGATTTTCATTTACAAGTAATTGATCGCCTGATAATAAAGGCCAATTTGGTGCAGTCACACCAGCAACAAGTATTTGATTTCCATTCTGGGACCAGGGTCGATGTAAATTGTTTCGGAGGTAACAATACAATATAGGTGGAGCTAAAATTAGGTACTCTGGTTGATCCACATGGCACATGACCATGTCAACTTTAAAATATGTTTTTCAGTGAGTCAGAGATTAATGCATAGAATTAAGCTCTTAATATTGAAAATTCTTCCCACATTTTGAGTCTTAACTGCAGGAGCTCCAGGTCAACACATTGTCATAAGCATGATAATACATATTCATCATCACACACTGTCATGTAATTATTCAGGTGAGGAAGGAACTAAGAAATAAAATATATGCACACATGCACACATTTGTTCACAACCTGTGGCTTTCAAGCCTTAAAGATGCAGCAGACGTAAACATCCTCAGGTGTGAAAAATGATGTTCAATAAATTAAAAATAATCTACAGTAGATACACTTGATTAACCACACAGACGAAATCTACAGTACTGTAACAACACTTAAGCATGTGAATAATTTCATCATTGTTCAATTAATGGATTTTTTTCAACATTTGACCAACAAAATTTTTGTTGTAGTAAATACATTCAATACCAACAACAAAACAATCAATTATAAAAGTGGATAACATTCATTAACCCTTTCAGTGCGGGAACCGAATTTTAAAGGCCTATGCAAAACGTGGCGTCTCATCAGGATCCAAACTGTTTGCTATTCTGATAGTATTCTTTGAAAAAAATCAAAGAAAATGCTAATTTTAGAAATTCAGCAGACGACGTTTTAGCAGACAACAAATTTCCCAGCATGCAAAGGGTTAAGGGGGCAGGGGATATATTTTTGCCCAAATTTCAAGTTCCGAAAGGCAGCAAACAGTCAAATCCATTTCATCAAAACAGAAAGTGACACAAGAACGCCTATTTGTGTCAGTGTCATAACATAGCGCTAAGGCAACATGCATTGAAAATAAAACCAAAGACAAGGCCAGCTTCTTCACTTGTGAAACTATTGCCCTTGATCTTCCCCCTGGAAGCGAGACAATTCACCCCCAAGACAATTGACATGACGCCTTATCTATGATCGCTCCGCCCACTAGAATTGATCCACCAATCAGCGATCGATTAATCGGGCGCACTCGTTAGCAACGACCTGTCCGCCATTTTCTAGACAAGCTACATGTTTAGGTTCACTTTTATTCCAACGAGTTTCTTTTGTTTTCCTCTTTAAAAAAACGATTAAAAATGGTTAAACGGTGTCAATGGGGATTATGTAACTCGGACAATCGATATCCTGACAGATTAGTTGGTGACATTGAATTTATTTCGTTTCCAAAGCGGAAATTTCCAACGAGGCAATGCGGTCTTGACAAGAGCGAGTGGAAGCTTCAAGAATTACCGAGATCCCCTTTATAGAACATTAATTTATTTCACAAACTTGAAATGTCATATAAGCAATAACTAAGCATTATTAAGTATGTATTATGTCACGTGTGCATGTAAAATAATTGAGAATTTTGGTACCCAATTCGTGTTACTTTACTATGAAATCCCCGTTAAAAATCGCGTTTCTGTGTGTGTCAGAAACAAGTGAAAACCATTTTGTTATTATTTTAATAAAGACGTATCGATAAATGCTATTGTAAAAGAGTTATTATTACTGATATTAGTTAACCAATAAATGAGGTAACTTCGGGGAAGTCGGTACCTGCGCGAGCGTCTGATATTGGTAGCCTTATTAATTTATAATAGCCTGACCGTATTCCATTTTGTACAACGCTAATTTTATATCAGACAATGTCCAAACTTACTGTGTTGTTTTTGCGCTTTTAATAATACTGATTGATAAATGTCCCATAAGCAATGTTTAATATGATTAATATCACTTTTATACGCAATAACATGTGGGATTGAGGTACCCACCTGGCGTCAGAAAGCGCATAAAAACTTCACCAAATTCCCAGTTATAAAGCGCTATTTCGTGTCAAATACACGGGTAGGGGGGAATATTTCAGTAAAAATTGTGTTAATAACACTGGTAAATACCGGTGAAGTGTTAATTTATTGCAAATTCCACCATTACACGTAATAACGGGTTCGATTTCGGTAAGCGTGCAAGTGTTTGGGAGCGTGTTTAATGTACCGATTTACCCGTTATAAATAGCTGATGTTCTCTTTAATCGTATATTTTTTTTGCATTTGCAGAATAACTAAATTGCATCAACCCCTTTACAAGTGTAATATGGTGTTAAACAAGTCCATAAAATCATCCGGAATATCGCGTAAATCTATATGCAGTCTATAGGCAAAGAAGCCATTTTGGTGAAAGCTTGTCTAGGTTTTCTTCCCGCTGAGCCACGTGATTAAGTGGGCGGAGCAATCACTGATAAGGCGTCATGTCAATTCACCCCGAGGAGACAATTCACCCCCTAGACAATTCACCCCTGCTCCTGGACAATTTTTTTTATATCTTTTTCTGTTTGTTTAGGATTTAGTAATTACAAATATCTTTTTTCTAAGGATAGTTATTTGTATTCTTTTTTATTTTTATGAAGTTCTAATAAAAGCATATTAAGATGTTCTCAGAATTTCTTTCTTTTTTTCATAAAATTACTTGCAATTGAAACATAACTGTGCTTTTTATCTATTGATGTTTGTTTTTGTTATTAACAATATCTTATTATTAACAATATCTTATTATTGTTTTTATGTCATTCAATAATTTATTATGTGTTTATGTTTTATTTAAGATTGATTTTATTCATTAAAACAGTTTATATTTGTAAAAAGTGTATAAATAAATAATAATGGTATTGGATACATTATTTGGAAATAATCTAATTGTTTTATTTGATAAGTTATGCAAGATTTCGAAATTTTTATAAAATTACTATATTTATTTTTAAATGGGAAATATAATATAAAATATTTGTCACATAATCAGTCAACAATGTAACAACACCTAAAAAACAACCTTTTTCACACCCATAAAGGTATCAATAAACAGATAATCTGTCAGGCATTTAGAGCTGATGAGGGTACTGATTATCTAATGGTAGATAAGGCTATTACTGATTGGGGTTGCTTAGAGATAAGGCTGTAGTATGGAATGAGTTAACATACTGTATGATTGAAGTGGACTTGAATTGAGTACAATTTTTGTAAAAAGTACATTACATTTCAAAACATTTTTAAGAGAAGCATACTAGCGGTATTATAGTAGATTTTAATAAATCATGAGGTATTGGTGTATAAGTAGCATTTCAAAAAATTATAACATAAAATGGTGTGAATTTGATACTGGCTTTGAAAAGAATACTGATAATTGCAGACTAAAATATGTTTCAATACACAACATTACCAAACACAACTTCTATCACTAATCCTTCAATGAGAGAAAATCCAACAACTTAATGGATAATAAGAATAAAAATAATAATTTTTTTAATGAAACACTTTTGTTTATAGGCAGGTAAATAATAACCAAAATATCAGATGAACAACAATAGAATTTTTTAATACAATACCAGGTCTTAGAATTGCCCAGCCCAACATAATTATTTGTCAATGTGTGTAACTGAAGTCTTTGTTAATCTGTGTTGACACTTTGATAAAGCCTTGTCAGGTGTGTGAATGCTTGATTGTAATACCCATTAATAGCACGCTTCCAACCAGATTAAATTTCCTTTCTTTAATTTAGGTTTTCTTATCAATTAAACCATAATATTTTATTAAATTAATTATCCCATCTAATATGAATAAATAAGTAATTGTCATAATGTAAAATTCTAAGAATTAAATGAAACTAATTAATCTACTTCAATATTTGACAAAGTTCTCAAATAATAAAATAGCAGTTAACCTTATAATATTATTTCAGTCTTCACGATAGTTCATTTTATCTACTAGCCATTCGGGCTACTGGAATGGTAAAGACAAGTAGCCCAGCAGCAAAATTACTAGCCCAAAGTAAATTTGTTAAAATATACACCCTGTTAAAGGGTTTCATCTTTCAATAGAAGTTAATCTATTAAAAGTAAAATTGTATCCAGGGTATGTTAACTGTAAAGCCTATTGCAAAAACAATTGCAACACAATATAACAAGTCAATGTAATTATGTCCTTTATTAATTATAAGTATTTAACATGTGATAAACAACTTCTTCGTTTATCTAATCATCACTGCAATTGACATGACGCCTTATCTATGATCGCTCCGCCCACTAGAATTGATCCACCAATCAGCGATCGATTAATCGGGCGCACTCGTTAGCAACGACCTGTCCGCCATTTTCTAGACAAGCTACATGTTAAGGTTCACTTTTATTCCAATGAATTTCTTTTGTTTTCCTCTTAAAAAAAACGATTAAAAATGGTTAAACGGTGTCAATGGGGATTATGTAACTCGGACAATCGATATCCTGAAAGATTAGTTGTCGAGATTTAATTTATATCGTTTCCAAAGCCGAAAAGAGATCTTGAGAACTGTAAGAGTTGTATAAATACATGCGGTCGTCACCACAAACAACTGAACGTCAACACTGTCAAAGACAATTATAATATATTTTTATCGGATATACTAGCAGATTTAAATAGTTTATGTTATCGATCTGATTATCACATAATATTTCACTTTTTTTAAATAGTTTTATTAGTTACTAGGTCAGAAGCGAGGTTCATCTGAGAACGAAAGAGAAATAAAACCCACAATGAAGCCTATTTCATGCTGTGTTTTATTACTCTGATAGTAATGCACTTAATTGACATCATACATGTTATTTGAAGGTGACATGTGATTTATTATCTTATTAACGGTATCTACACATTTGCGCTCATGTGGTGTCACCAATAAACGCTTTTAATCCACACTAGGAGCTCGAATGCCTAGATCTCATTTTTTAAACGAGTTTCTATATTTTGTTCGGATTAAAAAACGGACATGAAATATGGCAAAAACGGTGTAAAAAGGGTAAATGCAACTCTGACTTTTAATATCCAGAAAGATAAGTTAGATGAATTAAATTTATACCATTTCCAACGCGGAAATGCGGCCTTGACAAGAGCGAGTGGAAGCTTAAAAAATTATTGAGATCCCCTTTAAAAAACATTTATTTATTTCACAAACTTGAAATGTCATATAAGCAATAACTAAGCATTATTAAGTATGTATTATGTGTGCATGTAAAATAATTGAGAATTTTGGTACCCAATTCGTGTAACTTTACGAAATCCCCGTTAAAAATCGCGTTTCTGTGTGTGTCAGAAACAAGTGAAAACCATTTTGTTATTATTTTAATAAATACGTATCGATACATGCTATTGTAAAAGAGTTATTATTACAGATATTAGTTAAACAATAAATGCGGTAACTTCGCGGAAGTTGGTACCTATAGTGATTGATAAATGTCCCATAAGCAATGTTTAATATGATTAATATCACTTTTATACGCAATAACATGTGGGATTGAGGAACCCACCTGGCGTCAGAAAGCGCGTAAAACTTCACCGAATTCCCAGTTATAAAGCGCTATTTTGTGTCAAATACACGGGTAGGGGGGAATGTTTCTGTAATAATTTTGTTAATAACACGGGTAAATACCGGTGAAGTGTTAATTTATTGCAAATACCACCATTACACGTAATAACGGGTTCGATTTCGGGAAGCGCGCAAGCGTTTGAGAGCGTGTTTAATGTACCGATTTACCCGTTATAAATAGCTGATGTTCTCTTTAATCTTATATTTTGTGCATTTGCAGAATAACTAAATGGCATCAACCCCTTTACACGTGTAATATGGTGTTAAACAAGTCCATAAAATCATCCGGAATATCGCGTAAATCTATATGCAGTCTATAGGCAAAGAAGCCATTTTGGTGTTAGCTTGTCTAGGTTTTCTTCATGCTGAGCCACGTGATTAAGTGGGCGGAGCGATCACTGATAAGGCGTCATGTCAATCCTGGAGATTCTCTTAGTCAGAAACCATATCCTGTAAAACAAGCAACCTGATAGTTATTTTCCAGAAGTTTACTTGACAAGTGAAGGCATACTTTTATCATACATGTTGACTTTTTTCTTATGCTGTGTTTTTAAGGGTAGCTTATTAAACTCTGTCTTACAGAAGTAGCTTCTCCTTCATCACTGATTTTTTACCACTTTTCTTGAAATTCACGTTTCCGTGATTTTTCAAAGTCATTTGTTGACTTACGATCAGAAGTGGGCAGTTTCTTGCCTGGTTTCGCTCCAGCTACGTATTTAAGCATTATGCAGCCTTATGCGCGTAGGGACTTACAACTTTGGAAATAAACACACAAACAAGGTTACAAAGTAAAACGTTGTTTATTCCGGAAATGCAAGCCGCGTACGTTGATAAGTTTACCTCAGCAGAAAACACATCAGCATGACGTGTGCCAATAGTAAATAACCAGTCTAAATTGTTCACCACGTGGCCTGTGTTGAGACTGGAAAATGACCGTTGAATGTATGGACCAATCGGAACGCGTTTAAATCTCGTATTTTAGGCGAAGATGTACGAAGTTCTGTCGGAAATCTTCGCAAAGTACTCACAAAATAATGACTTTTATCACACTTAAAAATGAAACAATATTGATACACGGAATTTCTACTGGTCCGACGGGCGTACAATATGGCAATTTTAATAGGCCAGAGCTATAATTTACAAGCCTAGGCCAACGGGCGTGCGCTTATTTCGCAGTATGTTATTTAAATCCAATGCACAAATATTATCAATACAAAATACTTAATTTGTTTCAATTTTATATGTTGTAACACAGTTTATAGAAAAAAAAGCATTGGTTGGATTGCATTTGACAAAAAACACTATTTCATCTTTCATTTACATACAACATTTATTATCTTCACATCAAAATTATGCTACAAAGTCAAAATTATAACCCCAAACATCTGTTCACAACTTATTTTAAAATATGACAAAAGCAAATGACAATACAATATCATATAAAAAATATGGCAGTGAATTGTCTTGGGGGTGTATTGTCCAAGGAAATCAAATTCTGGAGTGAATTGTCCAGGGGATGAATTGTCTTGGGGGTGAATTGTCTGAGTCTCTGACACCCTTTCCCCCACCCACCTACTTTTTAATGAAAAATTGAGAAATTTACCCATTTCATGGCATGCAAAGTACATTCAAACAGAATGCAATTCTAGTTTTGGCTACATTACTCATTAATTTCAACCATGTGCTGTGCTTATTTACCTAGAAGTCTTTAGATTTTTCACAATTTACCTTCTAAGTTCTGTTCTGTTTCTGCAGCGTGAAATATTGACCTTCGCAAAAACCTCCTTTTTGGAGATCCAAAATATCCTTGCAAGGGAGCTGTCGCTAGTTTCAATTTTCAATGTTTTTATTACAATATTTTGAGACATTCTTTCTTAAACCTAACACAAGAAATACCTTTTATAAATTCCTAATCGATTTTTAAAGACCATAGGTTACCCATACCTTAAAGATATGTAATTTTTCCCCCTTTCACTGATATGTGCTCGGTACGACTAAAGAGCGTATATTACTATATTCGCGAAAGGGGCGAATATTAACAAATATCGGCTGTTTTAAAATGGTTTTCTAACATTTTTGATATGGAAATTCTTCTATGAATATAATTCTTCCTGATGTATTTATTCTGTTAAGATCGAGTGAACATTTAAGTGGTTTTTCGTGACATTTGTGAAATGTCTATGTAGTCTTTGTAGAGCTCTTTTTCAGCGTTCATGTTTTGTTTTTGTTAATTATTTGTATTCTAATTTCTATTTAATTGTTATAAATTTTATATAAGCTGATATGTTTTACTTTTTTAATAAGCTATGACAGATTTTGAAATGTTCATACGTTAGTATGTTAAAGTGATATTATAGGAATATTACAGTTTATAGGTGTCTATCGCAACCGTTGTTTATTTTTGGTGTTTTCACTTCATATACACTTATATTTGTTAATGCAGCATCAACATACTACAACAATATCCCGGAAAGAGAAAAATAATGCATTTGAATATCAACCGTAGTTTCGTTTTGACAACTGACGACACACAAGATTTGATTTACGAAGTGAATCTAAATCTAGTTTTAGTGCAGATTCGTTCATACGACACAAATACACTATTTTGTTTTACGGATCATATCGGCTTAGAGGACTGGGTGAGTCATGTAAAATATCGACTATAATATATACTTTTTATAAACAACTGGCAGCAAGATGAGTTGCAGATAATTCGTCAGTAACCACATTTAAACTAACTCTTTTGACCTGTTAATTATGTTCAGCTCAATTCAACAGTGAAACATGCCCATACTATCACTTTAATTGTTAATTTGGAATTGTAATAATAAACCATATGTCACCTAATCAGTCAAGAAAGTAACTATACCTGAAAACACCATATCCTATTTCCCACCCCTAAAATTACAATAAACAGATAATCTGTCAGTCATTCAGAGCTGATGAGGGTACTGATAATCGAGGGGTAGATAAGGCTATTACTGATAGGGGTTGCCTAGAAATAAGGCTGTAGTATGGAATACTTAAATAAATATTTTAATTTGTCATGCTTTACAATTTAATATTTAATTAATTAATGTAGAACTGTAACTCATGTTCAAATTTTAATAATGCTGGGCAATTTTATTAAATTATTAATTAAATACACATTTGATTCTGTAAAATTGTATTATGACTGATTATTATTGTAAAATTAATAATCTTTGCGTACAAAAATGTTTCAATACATGTAGGTATGATAATCATATATACTCGGTTTATATGATACTAAGCTATACGTATTTGTACTCATGTTAACATTATTGTTATACGTTTTTTACTTATAATTGTGTGCGCAATAAGTTTTCCATAGGTAACGGGATCTTCATTAATAGTTTTATGACAAATATTAAATTCTTAATAATTCATATTTCTATCAGTCTTTATGTCCTATTCATTAAATTACAATATTAGTGTACATATTGTAAATCTTTGATAATGTGTGTAAATATTGAAATAAATATTAAAATAAAAGTATATAAATGTATGTCTACTTGTGTACATATTGTACAGCTTTGATACTGTATGTAAATATTGAAATAAATATTAAAATAAAAGTATATATATGAATGTCTACTTTTGTACATGATAAAGCTTTGACAATGTGTGTTTCAAATATTTTAATAAAAATAATAGTTTAAAAAATATATTTTAAAAAGTACGTTTACTGTCTGTTATAATGTGCCGATAATGTAACCTGGTGTAAACACAATTTGTTAAAAAAATGTGTTATTTTGTGAAAATATTGCAATAAAAAGTATTGAACTAAACTCTGAAAGTATTTCTCATTGTGTTTATGCATAAATAACTCATTCAGAACCCATCAACACACCAATAGTTTCACTACCGTGCGAGTTGACTTTTAGGTACGAGTTGACTTCCGTGCGAGTTGACCAAACAACGTGCGAGTTGACTACCGTGCGAGTTGACTTAGGTACGAGTTGACTGTAAACCTTGTATTGTGGAGTCGTCGTGGTTATTGTATAGCCTAAAAACAATGTTCATATTCGCGAACATGACTTTAGAGTTCGAAACATGATAATGGCTAGAGAATTGCTCTATTTATGTTAACAGTCTTAATGGTATTTTAAATTAAACTGTAATTTGTTGATAAAAACATTGCAGAAAAAGCATCAATATTGCAAATATTCGATCATATTCGTTCGTTTCGTTCATATTCGCGAAAATGAGTCATATACGCATTATAGACGAACTCAAAATTTCGAGCAAAAAACTTCAAAAACTGTTTAAGGGGAATAAACAACACAATAATACAATTCCGAATGGCAATAAGTATGTTTCCAATGTTATTGTCTTTCTGGATTGTATTTATCATCACAGAAATGGATAAAAGCAACGTTTGGATTATCAAAAGGTAAATGTAATATATTTTCGAGATAAGTCACTATATTATTTATACAGTCTTTCAAAATTATGGAACGTTTTAAATTCATCTTTCCAGAAATAGCAATATGTGGGTCTAATCTCTTTCAAAAAGACATTTTATTCAACGTAACGTACCGAGTTAAGAAAATTCAAAAATTATAAATTGATTTTGACACCTTAAAAAGAAAACATCAATTATTTAATAAAGTTTGGTGTCTTTTACTCTTTATACAATGGAATATATTGCAATGGGTATAAACTGTTTATTGAAGTCTGATCCCCCCCCCCTCCCTTCTCTGGTCAAACTCCCATTGGAGTTCTTTATAAATTGGAGTTAAACGGGGATCCCCCGTTAAACACCCATTGGGGTTTAATTTAAATGGGGGATTGACGGGGTCCCCCGTGAAAACCCCGTTGGAATTTAATGGATATGGGAGATGGACGGGATCCCCCGTCAAAACCCCATGGGGGAAGAAAATCTACAAACACTTTATTTTCTTATTAAAGTACATATTTCTTACAATTATAACTTAAACATGTGTATTTGTAAACATTGAAACAGAAAACAAAGCATAATATTTAAATTACATTTTTTGTAAAATATAGGTAAAATTCTCCCGTCTGGAAAAAACACCCGTTGGAGAATTGCAATTCTTAACGGGGGAGCCAAAACCAACGGGGGATCCAACGGGGGATGGCAACTTTATCATCAAATAACTCTACTTTCCAAAAACATTTTAACTCTTTTTTTTTCAATTATATGTATGTACTCAATGCCCCCTACAAATATGCAAAATTTCATAACAATTGTTCAATAAATACAAAAAATAGGTTTGCAAATAATCTGGATTTGCAAACTTAAATCTGGATACTGTTAATTGTGTGTTTTGTTTAAAGAAGACATTGACAATGAATCGATTCATTTGCAAGTTATTAAGGTTTATATATCAGCTAACATCACTAAATATTTTTTTTAGTGTGGTCTTCGAAATGCTGCTTCGTTACTTGTATTTACCAAAATTTATACGTATCTGCGCATTCGTTCTATCCTTTCTAAATTTAAAAAGACCCTCTCTGTGCCCAACGATCGATTCTAGGGATTTCAAATGCTTACATCATTGTGAATGACCACTATAATATTTACTAGACAAATAAATAATAGTAGCTTTTGTAACACCGCCTGATTATGAGTGATTTTATTTTGGGATATAGCTCTTTATGCAGAACTTTCAGTTATGTACTGATGCTCGTTAGTGAATTAATGTTTGTAATTGCGGTTCAAGCTTTACACATATCCGTATAACAAATTACAATATTACAGTATTATAACTACATACATATTTAGTGTGATAAGTCATAATGACTTACTTAAGAATCATTATCGATAAACAACTTCAAAAATGTGATTACCATATCCTTAAGTATCCTTAAGTTTGACGACTAGTAGTATTGATGTACTTAATGTTTCAGATAACGAATATAATATTGACTTAGACCTTGAGTAGACTGGTTAACGTTTAAAAGTGAATCAATGAATAGGAAAAACGGCGACGACGGAGTAGATTGTAATAAACACTCGCGTATTTTTATGCAGTTCACCTGCACAATAAATGTTTTGAAACTTAGCTTCAGGTTATATATTAGCAAGTAATATGTTATATTATTTGATTTTATTATCCTGAAATAAACTGACAATAACCAAGAACATAAACCATTACCCAAAACGGCTACAATTCAATGATAATTTAGCAACGCTTAATATGTATCGTGTAACAAATTTCAAAGGGAGGTTTGCGTGACATCAGCAGACGTTTCAGCATCATTTATCTGGTACATTTGATGGAATATATATTTTATTCAGTCCTACGATGACACATATGTTATTGTACAAATACCATATTTACAACAGTATTGCTGTTGTATCAAACATTTATGCCATGCTCATTATGTTCACATAAGTACATGTATACACACACACACACTTACCTTTTCAGTAGCCCATGCCATTATTGCCTCCACCTCTGTTCCAAAAGACCTTGATCCGTCATGCGGTACGAGTAACCCAAGAGTAACCGGTTCCCCAGTTGCCACGTTTAACATGTACACTATCACACTTAAGGTCATTGCCATAAATTTTCCTGAAACGTCCGGCGGCATATTTGCTGTAAAATATTATTTGTTCACCATGTTAATAAGGATTTCCACGACAATCATTATACAATGTTATATACATGTTTAAATGACATCCGAATGACCTAAATATTTATTTAGTAAATCATAAAATTGGTGCCAGCTGTTCACTCGTTTTAAATATAAAACGCGATTTGATCCGAGTCCTCCATTCTTGAATATTAACATCACCAATGTATTTTGTTTCTACAGTAAACGTTAATATAAGTTATTATATACAGTTTATCCAAATCGTATAAATCGTATTTGAAACAAATATTGTAGTACCCGTATTTCAAACATGACCGCATTGGTAAACAGCAACTGTCGCGCGTAGGAATCACAATTATACTGTCCTATTGACACAAACTACAACAAATCTCAGTAACGATCATATTTATATCATTAAGATGTTTAGTACTTGAATTGCTTTCAAACATGCAATTAGGTTGTATTGATGACGTTTTACATTTATCGGAAGACAACCCCCTTGTATCCTGATCATTAGCTTTAATTGACGTTTAGATTTCTCTGCTTGTCATCGACGTCCTTGACCTTGATGGGTACGTTTTAAGCATGAATATGTTTCCATATGTATAACGGTCAATGCTTCATCACAACGAGACGTAGACATGTATGCATAAAATGCAAGCGATCGGTCCTCACACGGAAGAAATAGGGTTGTCTTTATCGATAGTCTTTCAGAGTCTTCGAGCACGCAAGACTTTTTATGAAACGCAGTTGAATAATGCACTTTACTAAGCAGTTAGTGTTCAATGTGATTAGCCGTGAAGATAAACCTTTGCCCGATGTATTTCCATTACACTCATCTTTTTTGTTTTGCTAATTGTGAAGATAATTAAACATGTATATTCCTATGATTGCCTTTTTGCTTGTACAAGAGTAACTTAAGTAGAGCTGAATGTTTACTAAACTAAGTGAGTACTTGAAGTTAAAACCAAATTATCGCAAAAGTCAACCTATGCATATAAATTAAAAAGACTTTTACGAGATTAATATATATGCTTTTGATTATTGAAGCTTTCGACTGTGTTTTTATAGTCTTGGATGCAATGCAAAGTAATTTATTTAATATTTGTTTTTTTAAATATCATGGTCATCATCATCATCATTATGAGTAGCTCATCCAATTGGAAGGACGACCATTTTTCACATTGTCCATCCAGCTTTCCTTCTGAATGCCTCGACGTAGACCCCCTCTTAACGACTCGTAAGCCTAGTCTTTCACAGAGAGTCGTGTCTTGTAACGTATGTAAATTCAAACCAATGTGCGTCGTTAAACTGTCGACAAGACGGGTTCTTGTGGATTAACATGTACTGCTGCCATGTTCGGGACGTACTGGTCGGTATTGTAGTTTATGCAGGAGACGCCGAACAGTCTTCTGAGACACGTGTGTTTTAAAGTTTGTATCCGCGTGAAACTTTCAGGTATTGCAGCCGTTACAAACGTTGATTTTGTTTTGCCTACACAAAATACATTGCGCCAGTTGCCATTAGCTATGTTATAGCACTTTCGTGCCAGTGCTATCGAATTATGCAAATGTTAACGATTTTGCGTGTTCACTTGTGTAACAAAAGCTGGGAGTACCATGTACAATACAATCGTTGGACCTGTAACAATATTGTGATAAAATAAACATATATATATTCGTAAAACAATTATTACAAAATCCTGAAATTTACTTTAAACTTGTTTAAATGTATGGATCAAGAAACGAAGCTCAGTATATCTCGATCTGAATGACTTTATATTTGAGAAAATAAACACTGACTAATTGATTACAGCCATAGAAATTGATTTCTTGACATCAGAACCGAACCATCTCGATTTTTTGTGTATGGTACAAGCAGGAAAAAGATGAAAATTTCACAAAATGTACGAAGCAGCATGTCCAACAACATGAACATTACCTTCGTTACATGATTAGTTCGTATTATTTTTAATATACTGTATTGCCTTAATGTTTTTTGTCTCAGATGTCATTCGAATAAATATTTCAATATGATAGTAGGTCAACACTAATCACGGATATTCAGAACTGTTTCATCCGTATCTTTGGTGTTATTATTGATAATTTGAAGTACTAATATTATCATAACACTTATGGATCTTCGTCGTGAATTTCATAAAGAAATGTTAATACATGTATTGTGCTAAAATCAAAACATAATTGTCGAAAAAGAACCGATTGTAAATGTATGCCACAATTGTATTTAATCCGTTAGCGAATTTTTAAATAATAATTGTCCGAATTCCTTGTGGGAACATTCAACATTCCCTTCTACACCGTAGATATTAGATACTTTAAATGCTTTACGCGTAGCATAATATCCATTTAAAAACGAAGGTAACTACACAGGCCAAACATGCTTACAGTTCGATAAAAAAGCTGCGAGTACATCAAGATTTGTTCACGGCCTACCATATCGAAAGAAATATTGGAGAGACATTCGTTAGGGATATGTAAAGAATGAAAACAAACCAAATATAACAACGATTTGCAAATTAATGGTGACTATAAACGCCACCGATGTACTTCAGTTTCCAATAAAACACTATTTGCATCGATAATAGCCATCAGAAACTATTATGCAAAGCGGGCCTATTAGAAGTTCTATTGAAGCGGAGATCAATGCAGACTGATACGCATAATGATCGAAGACTTTGAGTCATATCTTGGACTTTTTAGTTATCGGTTTGTCGCTCGTGTCGGATTTATTCGTTTTTTGCCCTGTAATCAATAGTGTCAATAATGTGGGACATTATTCGGGTTGAATTACACTAATTCCAAGTCTCATAGGGTCTGATTATAAAACTGCCAACTTTTAAATCATTTTTCTTGTATTACCTTTATATCAATTATTTACTAGACCGGTATCATTATAAACATAAATATGTCCTATTTTTATTAAATATACTAAAAATATATGGTATCGCAACATCTAAGAAAGTAAAAATCGGCAAGCAACATCGGAAATTTCGACAAAAACTCCGTACTTCAATAAGCACATCCAAAACACTAATCTTTCAACGTAATCCCATATGAAAATCACGATATTGTACTGACAAACATAAGATGCCGTGACAAATCACAATATAATATTTGAAGCAATATTTGAATAATGCCCTACCCGAATCAAATTGCAATTAAAGAAATACGCGAATATCAACTTTTAAACATGTCTCTCCAGCTCAAAAATTAAACTTAATTTTTCTCGGGATTGGATGGGGTTTTGTAAGTCGTATAGAGCCGTTATTTTGAATAAACAATGTCCGATGGGTAATTATATCAGTAATGTTAAATTGCATATTTTTGAAAAAAAATAGAATGGAATTAAATTTTCATCATGCTTAAATTTAATGATCCGCTTAAATATATACTACTCTCTAAATGTTAGTTTATCACTTCATATATTTTTTTTTGTATTTTTTTTCTTGTTTAATCTTATAACATCATTTATTATATATAACATAACACATACGTTCTGTTCTCACTGAAGCAATCATGACCTTTCATCCTTCGCTCGAATTGAATTATGTCGCTTTGAACAGTTTTCTCTCTTTTGTTAATACAACGGCTGTAATAAACGGGTAATCAAAAATAAAAAGACTAAACCTTCGAATTTACCCTGAATTAACGTTTATATAACTATCTGTATTTATATCGTTCGAGTTAAACTTGTATCCGCAAGAGTTTTCTGTTAGTCTTCTACGTAAAACGACTGAGGAAGACCCACGAAATAGAAGAGGTAATGAATTTATTATCTTATATATATAAAAAATTTTTAAAAATGAAATAATTCTTAAAACCAAATGCGACAACACATTCATTTTTAAAATAAAAATAATCTTCAAAAATAATATTCGGCATATCAGAGATAGTAGTTTTTATAATAAATTTGGAGTGTAATATGTTTGTTTTTTTCGATTTGTCTTTTTAATAAACCATGTTATAAATAATTTCCTAAACATGTGAATATGTTATTTAAACGGAATATATTTTTATTAAAATTTGAATTAATGATTTAACGCCGAAACTTACACGCATATTTAATCTATTTATAAATCTTTTGCGCGACAGGGTCATTTGTTACAAAGAAAACAAAAATCAAAGACACCAAATTTCGCGAAACCTTTCAGCCTTGAAATTGCAAACCCAACTTCGGTCTTCAAAACCAAATACCGACCAAACTAATGGATACAGACGGTGAAACGAAACGATCTTTTGTTGTGCAAAGTACAAACGCCTTTTGTGAATGCCATCAGAAATTCTCTCATTCGTCGACATCATTATCCCCGTCGCTGCCATACTTGTGTCATCATACACATTACCATCATTATTGAGATGCTTATAATCAAATTTGCAACTTTAATGTAATCATCATTACCATAGGAAGTAACATGAGTAAAATCAGAAGTGTTTTCATAACCAGATAATCAATATTGCAATATTGCGGGAAATACTCATTGGACTTAATATGGACAACTCATGGCACAGTCTGTCTTGTTTCTTAATAATTGCTTTGAAAAGTGTGTATATTATGCCGATAATAGTGATACTATGATGGAATCTTAGCTTTTTAGAACAATAACATGTTGATGTCGGAGACGTTGGTGATAATGCTGGTAATAGTAGA
This sequence comes from Dreissena polymorpha, assembly GCF_020536995.1. Classification (NCBI taxonomy): domain Eukaryota; kingdom Metazoa; phylum Mollusca; class Bivalvia; order Myida; family Dreissenidae; genus Dreissena; species Dreissena polymorpha. The sequence continues at coordinate 94,872,053 of NC_068359.1, read as the reverse complement.
ATTGTTGTTTATGGAGATGTTTGGGATGGTGATTTTGTGCTGCTTATTGATGATAATGGCGCGTATGATTGCTATAAGACTAAACCTGGGAAAGGATTAATCATATCTTATTAATATATTATCAATAACAACGAATATAGAACACAATTCATGGTGTTTAATACGAAAGTCTGGTTGACAGAAAAGGGCATTCAAAAATCACGTACTTAGGAGTTAACCACCATTTATGACTTTACACCAACTTGTAATGCAACAGGACCTTCAGTAAATGTTTATATCTTATATTTGATAGAAGTTGTAAGATAAACATTGGCTGCATAAAGAACATAACAAACTTTAAAGGGGCCTTTTCACAGATTTTGGCATTTTTTAACTTATTCATTAAATTCTTTATATCGATAAATGTAAACATTGGATCGTAAAAGCTCCAGTAAAAAATCAAGAAAAGAATTAAAAAAAGGAAAAGAACATTGCCCGGACCATGTTTCGAACCAGTGACCACTGGAGTCTTGCCAGAGTCCTGAAGTAAAAACGCCTTAGCCTACTGAGCTATTCCGCCGCGTACATATACTTGACGTATTTTATACCTTATATAAGCAATCTTCGTAGTTTCACAAAATTTAACGACAAAAACAGAACTCTCCAAATTATTCAATCGTTTCGCGTTGCAACGCTTTATAATTTTTAGATTTTAAAATCGTCAAAAGATGCATATAATGGCTATATTAGACCATGGTAAATGTTCAGTATTACTGTTTCCTCACAAATATCATAACTAAATCGAAAATTTGCGAATCTGAAACAACTTTTTTCAATTTTGTCAATTAACCAAAGCGTAAAAAGATCCCTTTTAACATCACGAGATGCGTGCATGGACAAATGTATGCAAGCTGCAAAATATAAAACAATTGCGTAAATTCAATAATTCATAATATTAAGATATGTTTCTACGACTATATATTAATTATGAAAAGGGTGATATTCGATTGAAGATTTGTGTAATACGTCTGTCTTGAAACCATGAGAACGAACTCCAAAAAAAGGAACTTAGCTTTTTGTTCATACATTAATTTTTGAAATAAAATTATTATTGAAACTGAGGAAACTGTGAAATTACTAGTAGCGGCAGTCGTGCCCATTAATGTATTTATATGTATTCATATGAGCAGCAAACAAACTGTTAAAGTAATGGAGATGACAGTCGTGTTATGGGGTCATGTATATAAAAAGGAATATGCCATTTCAGTTTTCCTTTTTTTCTCATGCAAAATATAATTTTGATTAAGTTAAAAAAATATTGTCATATGAGTTTTAAAGACTCGAGATAAACCCTTGATATGCGTTAATATATGCACATAAACTATATTGTATATCTAAAAAACGATGAAGCTTAGGCAAATGTCAAAAATGTATATATGTGTTTAGACTAGGTTTACTTTCAACCGATATTTGAAACACTCGTTGTGACATCCGAACTGAATATCCGGACATTTATCACGCGTTGTTTTTATGATACATACCAATTACATATATTAATACTCGATAAATAAAGTTATACGTGTTGATAAGAATATGATGAGAGTAAATATCGTGTAAGTTGAACCCTCGAAATGAACGGAAAATAAACATCAACAAAGTAAAATCTGGTGTTCTTAAAATATTTATATGATATGATCGCAAACGCTGATCAACAATATGCTTAAAACTAAAAACCTATTTACAAATTACACATATAAAGTGCTTACGCAAATATAACAAACCTAATGATAGCTTCTGAAGATGTTTATCACGTTGTCAAGATATCTTAACTGAGATGGTGCTATGTACAAATGGATTATACCTTCGACATAACATTTTAGACAATACGAATATTTCATATTGCAATCAAATCAACCGTTAGAATCGTTTACAATAATCTTAATGGTGTTAGGAAATTATTTATGCTACACATGTAAAATAAAAATGTAAACATGACGCTGAGAACCTTTTGCAAGCCAAAATTGTTATGTTCCAGTACATGTTTATCATTATGTGTATGTATTTTTAGAATTCAATTGTCTATGTTGACTTCAGAATAATTAGCTCGTCGTTCTAAACAAACATATACAACAACAATATGCCTTAAAAGATTATCTATAGCATAAAATATGATAGCATATGATTTCGAACATAACTACCTTTAAATAGACACAAACACATGTTTTCGTTAGTAAATGTGCATGCAATATGAGTATAAAGTATGCATGATTAAAATATAACGATATTTAATTGATGTTTTAAAACAAGTTTTAAAGATAACTAGAATATATCATTTAAAAACCTTTATTTAATTATTTTAATCTATTTCATTTTAAGCAAGAAAAGCAACAATCCATAGAATAATAGCAGTGCGCATCTTTTATGGTTGCAATGGTCATAATTATGTGCAACATTCATCATTCGAACATCGTCATCGACATATTTACATGACTTTCAAACGGCATAATACATGTACAACAAAATGATAAAAAATTACCCAAATTGCAACATTCCATCAGCATTCTTGGCGTGGAAGGTGTTGGTTCTTGAACTATTTTATCAATGTGTCCGCACTCGTTAAAACATCAGAAAGTTGGTGTACAAGTGTTTGAGACATATGTTACTTAGGTTTAGCATTGATTACACAAATTATGTAGAGTAAACGTTACTGTGTATTCACGAAAATTAGATTTTACCGTCTAATTATGAGTTATATTCCTGACGTCTTAATAATTTCGTATTCTTGATTTCCTCGATTGCCGGCCGCAATAGATTCATACATTGCATGCGGCGTCGATTCCCTGAAACGACATGTATAGTGACGCATATTTTTTATTAAATTTACAATTAATCAGGACTATGATTAATATTCAAGATAAATTGTATGGAATAAGAACGCAACATAGATTTAGGAATACTAATTTTGCTCGATTGATATTTACCTGATGCGCATTTCTGTATTCGCTTTTGTCTCTCCTAAACATGCAATAAAATATACGATCATGTTAATGGTTAATGTCCTTTTAAAAACCAATTATATAATACAATGATATCATGATTGGCTTAGTTATACGTGTACGAGCCTTGTGCCGTATTACAAATTTATAAAAGTCTTAAACATGATTGACTTGTTAGATTGATTATTGAATGATCTTTTTTTTATTAATGGATAATCTTGTTTTTATAAAATGACAAATATAAACATCGGAGCGCTTAAAATTACCTTCGTTCTGCTCACTAATATCCACGTTCTCGTATGCTTTAACAGTTGAGGTATGAACTATTTGAAGGTGTTCATTATCGTGTGTATTTTGGGAGTAAATAACTCGTTGAATTCTGTCCGCAGGATGTGGTGGTATTGACGAATAGGCATCATCACTTCCTGATAAATTATCTTACCTTAATATAATTATATTATTATATTATATTTATTATATATAATTATTGTATAATTATATCACCCAATTGAACGACACGAATGCTCTGCCCTAACGATCCTTAATGACAATATTCACGATAAATAAACCAAACTAGATGAAAATGTTTAAATCAACGGAGTGACTTACGTGATTTTGGGCCTAGGTTGGATACCTGAAATAGATATAGCATTTCAAAAATAGGTTCGTTCTGCCGTAAGTGATTGTGTTTTATAAAATATTTACTGGAACAAAATTATTTTAATTTTTGCCTCACATTCATTAGATTATCCATAAAGATGCTTATCTATGTGAAACACGGTTTGAATACGACGTTCGTACGATATGCACATATGGTCATTATCAAAAGCAGCAATGCATTCAATATTATACACTAGTATTTGTAATCTCAAATTGACGCATTTCAATTGGTACCTCCTTGGGAGTTGGTTCTTCGATTCATGATAATCCACAATCCTAGGATTCCGATAAAGAATTCTAATATAACACCTCCGACAACACCTCCGCTTATCGCACCCACGTTAAATGACTGGGGAGACGTACTGGGTGAATCTGATAATATCAGTGTGCATAACAATTTGATAACAATACAACATTTTAAAAACCTGTTATTATTAATGCTATACTTAGCGGCTACCTTTTTAAAATTATACACGAAAATATATGAATGCTATCAAACCATCTCGCATGCTAACAACAGAAATAAATGTATCATTAATATTTCTCTTTTTAAGGATGCACTTTCACATATAGTTTGTACTTGTTACTTAAAGATGATCGTGTATACTTGATGGGCCATAGTTGCAAGTTTGGAATCAAACTATAATAGGACGCCTTAACTCGGCCCGATGACGATATAAAGACTTCTGGAAATTTCTCGGTTAGGGCCGATTATAAACTTGTGGCCCGTCGCTGTCGAATGTTTTATTTTAAAATTACTAAAGTCCTGTGTTATTTCTTTAATTAACTAACAGATTTACTAACAAACCAGCATTCCTTCTTGATTTTCATTGTAGAAGTAATGTAACTAATGACGTATGATGAGAAATGTTTTATCCATATTAGTAAAGAAATATATACGTGTTAGGTGGACTATTTTTTTGCGCGAAGATTTGGGAAATTGTTGCTTTTGTCGAGAAAATATTAGCTTTCGAAATTGCTTGTTAAATAAAGCATCTACAAATTCAAAACCTTTTCAATTAAGGATTGTTTGTAAGTAGAGAATATTTTGAAACGTTCATGGGATTGAAATAAATCATTTTTATAAGATATTATCAGTTACGATAATCCTGTTGGGTTGTTCTGTTTCTGCTCTCATTGCCTGGTCGAGCATTAAGGTTCAAAACGATTTATATAGAAACATCCGATTCATCGATCAAGTCTATGGATTCAATTATTTTCAGCGTCTGTTTGTATTTTATGTGTTTTTTTAAATAATGTGTGTTTTTTTTTTAACGAACTTTTAGTTTTATTATTTTATAGTCTACTTCGTTTTGACTTGACTAAATGAAGACGAAATGTTGCAAACGTCGCGCGATCGAAAATATTTTCACCAAAAAAAAATGACCTCGCACAATTAATATTATATAATATTTTATAGGTCAAGAGCAGTCATGTAACTGCCCGCACGCGAGTCGTACATGCCTTACTTACTATTTATAGTCAAATACATATAATATTATTTTTGAAGGCAATGTAGTAGCCAAATATAATATAAACATACCCGAAGCATCTGTAGACAATGTTTTAAAAGATACGATATCAGAAGGTCCACTTTGACCTAAGATGTTTTCTGCGTAAACGCGTATACTATACTGTGTTGACTGTTCCAACATTGTCAATTCGAAGTAAACATCAGAGGAGCTAAGATTGAAAAATGCAGCTAACACAGATTGTTCAATCCATTCACTGTCTTCTTCTTTTACTTTAATAGTAAACCATTGAAGCATATGGCCTGTAGACAAGTTGCGGAGGGAAACCCTTACAGACGTTGATGCAACTTTGGTGACCGCAACAGATGACGGCACGTCAGGAGAAGCTGACATCATAAAAAAGATTAAGCTGTTTACATATTCGTTTTAATATATAAACGAAGACACGTGACACACTATGCGAACGGTGCAATATATGTGTATACTTAATAAAGGTTACGTGAACAATTTTAACAACATAAGACGACGGTTCCTTCATAAGCAAAGGTGTATTTAAGAGTGAATATTTAGGTTTTCTTACACTAATACTTATATATTGCGTATTTTTTTGTTGAAAAAAAAAACACAATTTTGTTGTACTTTTAATAGTTTAATATACTTGACATACAGGCAATTATAAGTTTAGCATGTCTGCTTGACGTAAGAGTTTGCCCGATATTGTTCCCCGTGCAATATAGTCTCATGTCCTCATCGCCGCGTGTGGCTGTGTAATTAAGGACACTTTTAATGACACCGTCTGGAAACGATTGCACATTTGAAGAATACGTTTCTACATCATCTATGTTATTCTCTGGTGTTCGATTGTCTTTGTACCACTTTATAATGGCGAGAGGTTTTCCTGGTGACGTTTTACATTCGAGTGTGGTAGAGTCATGATCCTTGATGAACACCATGTTTGATGCTGGGTTCACCATTTCAACGTGTGTAATTGGAACTGTATCAATTGTTAAAGATACCGATTGATATTTTATGCAAGCCATTCTTGTAACACATGTATACTCTAACAAGAACCATCAAATCAAATGCACAAGAAAACGCAAAACAATTAGTTAATATTTCTCACCATTCACTTGTACAGATATCGAAGAATATGTCGTTTCAGATCTAATCGAACCCATCGAAGGCGTCATAGTGTTGCGAGAACTGCACGTGTATTTACCGTCGTGTTGTTGATCCATTCTTGATATCACCAGATTCTCACCTGTTGCTGTACCTCCAGGATATGTCCATGTAAAAGACGGATGAGGATTACCGTTACTCTTGCATGTTAGGGGGAAGGACTTTCCAGACGAGACAGCCAAAGATCCAGTAACTATTGAACCATTGTAATTGAATTCCGGATGTGTAGGTCCAACTGTTCAACAAAGTGTTTATCATATGCATTATATTGTTTATTATCTGATTATACGATAAATTTTCATGAAACAAAAATAAAACCATTACATGAAAAGAAACTAAATATATTCGCAATATTAAATGACATTTTTATAAACAAATACAACGTTAATTGATAGGTCTCATTATAGCCTATAATTCAATAAATGCATTATATTCATCAACTGCGTCGTGTTGATCGTGAAGAGCTTCTACAAATGAACTTGGTGTGTTCATATTCCACAAGATAAAACAACTTACATAAAATATTCAATAATGGTTTCAATGTAGAACTGACTGTTGGTCCACCGTTGTTTCCAGAGCAGTATAAACGCAGGTTATGATAAGTTTTCAAAGGCATGAAAGTCAGTGTGCTGATAGTAGCGTTCTCACTCACTGTGGTTATTACGGATAAAATAGTGATGTTAATAACGGACTCCTTATTTGTTGTATCGTCAATAAACCAGTAAACGGATGGAGTAGGTCTACCGAAGTCACTGGTGCATGTAAACTGCGCCGACTGATTGGCAGTCAATGAGACTGGATCGACGTTGGGAGACATTTCTAGTTTGGTGATATGTACTGAAATAATATGACAAAACACGACCCCTTGTATACGTTCCAGTAGACAAATAGTATTCTACAAAATCGGTTATTTATGAAATAGTATATTTATGTATATATCATTCACATTTTTAAACGTATGTTATAAAACTTGTTGTTTTTACAAGGAATTTAAATAAAATATTATTTTAATTGATCATTTTCGATATATTTGAAAGTCACTCTGCGACGATGTATGCACTCGGTTTTCGAAAATGTACATAAGCATGTAAACATAAGAACTTAAGTTCGGTTTTATAAACCGCATTACTCGAGTGCACTCATATGGTTTGGATGTCTCCGAATATTAACTCTTATAATGAATTTACCGTTAATTAAAGAAATTGAATAATAGAAAAGCAATAAATATTCTCTAAAAATATAATTTTCAACCGAGTACATAGACGTGTTTACAGTCGTAATGGTAATCTCATTTAATTTGTTTTTCTTGCCAGGACATTTGCAAATTGCAATCAATTCAATGTTTACCATTTATATTGTGTTGAATGGTTGTGAAAAGTTTATTTTGACATACCATTAACTGTAATGAAAACATAGTTGCTAAATTTAAATTGTCCATCAATAGCTGCATCGCATCTCCATCTATCCCCGTTATCAGCAACGGTTAGTGCTTGAATGGTGCAGGTATACTCCCTTGCACTTACACAAATGCATATAAGTCCTGAGGGCGGAGGTGGATCAAATCCACAGGTGGCGTTACTAAGCACTCCACTTGCCAAGAGTTTCAGCTCTGGAGAACCCGGCGTGTTTGCAGTTTTACGCCAGCTAACGAATCGTACATTTTCTGTTGCCGAGCAAGTCAAAGACAATGCATTCCCCAAAGTTGTTCTTCCGCCATCGATGGATGTTCCATTTCCGGTCATCACTATGTCATTTGCTTTTTATATATACATAATACGTTCAAATTTATTTAACATATACATGTTATTATTATGCGATAAATTATACCAGACTTTCACGAATATTCCTTTAAACCGTGATCGATTCTAAATTTAGATAATCAATTATTATCGTGCATTCGGATATACGGATATTTGAAGACATGTATATAATAATGTGGAAGGGCTATACTTCGCACGTAACCGATAGCATTATGTTTACTACACAAGTAAAGTAAATCTGAATGGCCATTTCGCAGCATACAGTTAACCATCTATATACAGCTTAAACCAGTCAGATTGATAGTTAATGTAAATGGTTGGTGTGTTACTGTAACTGCAAAATAATATACAATCAAGTGAAATATAATAAAACTTTATTGGCGTCGCACTGAAATGCGGCGACTAGTATGTAATACGTTGTGGGGTTTTTTCGCTTATGAGGAGAAGTTATTTTACGGATCAATGTATATATTTTTGTTGTCAAAATATCTTGCAAAGTGGTGATTTTTTGTGTAAATAAGTAATACATTTGTGCCTATTACATCTACTACAACATTTATTGCCATTAATGCAAAGCTAATTGTTTAAATTCATAACTGATCACAGGGACTGGGCAATAATAAAAGATCACAGGGACTGGGCTGGTAAAACTATCTGGTTTTGTATAAAAGCAACCATCTAGTTACTAATAAAGGCGCTATAGAGCGCGAAGCGCGACACGTATTATTAATTGTAATAATGAGTCTTGAGAAAGGAAGCAGCCTCTTATCAATGAGGAGCACCATCACAGCACCCCAGTCTCATTACTATCAAGTCCCCCTACAGGTTTTTTTTAAGAACCACATATAGAAGGCCGCAGGCCTGACCCGTATCTTGCCAGTGGTATGGACCCTTTGGTATAGACCTTTAACCCCGCTCACTATCCAGCGTTTAAACTTCCGGGTTTACATGTAAACCGACTTTTAATAGCTTATTAATATCTTAGTTAGAAGGTGATTTTTTTAAGCGGTTCCGTAGTGTAGTGGTTACACGCTCGCTTCACATGTGAGAGGCCAAAGGTTCGAGCCCCAGTAGAATCAAATTATTTTATTTGTGTTCTATGTTAACTTTTTGTTTTGATGTAGACATTTTAGTTTAAATAAAGTTGCTGTTTTATTGTAACCATTTTTTGTTTTTATTATGCCCATTAAATATATGTGTGAGAGGGTCGGGGTGTTCGTAAACACATTAAAACTTTTACAGTGTTTTCATATCAATGAGTACTCAACCCCAATCGTAAATGAGCAACGTAAGAATAAGTTCAGAATCATCTCCCCTTGAAGTTGATAAAAATATGAAATTACGCCCACAAGATGAAGCAGATATTTTAAAACCTACACAGTTCTGTTCCATTAATGAAAACTGCACACGGATGCCAGTAAAAAAAAGGAAACCGATGTAAATAAAATGAACTATGAAATATTTGGGGGTTACAACACAAAACCATAGATAATGGTTATTTGGGAGTTATAACACAACATCACAGATAATGGTTATTTGGGAGTTATAACACAAAATCACAGATAATGGTTATACCAGTATCTTTTTTCTATTTTGTTTAAAATAATCGGCAAATATATTAATATTTACAGTAGAAAAAAATCGTTCCATGTAACTTCATTGAGTGCCTTGTACACTTAAATTCCCGACGCCCTTTGATGCTTTGCATCAATCGTTATCTTGTATGATATGTGTTATATTCTTAAAGATGTTTCTTAAGGTATAGGTATAATTGGAATTACATTTCATTTAGCAAAAATCTAACACGACTTATATTACTTTTGTTAAAATCGCTCAAAGCACCTCTAAAGTATAATTCGTATTTAGTGGTTACTATTTAACACAACCGAGTTTTTTTTAATTGTTCAGTCATGTTAATCAAGTCGTTTGATTAAACTTTACGTATAAGTTAATGTAAACAAGTTCCAAGATATCTAGAAAAAGGAGATGAGATGTCAATTACATTTTGAAAGATATTCAATATTTTGTTCATATAAAACAGGGGGCCATGATAGTCTCACATCGGTTCCCTGGATAGTGAGTGTGGCCAGATTCGAACGGAAACTATGAACATTATCATACTTGGATGTCTTGTATCTTATACGTACGTTGTCAGCGTTGTAGTTTCAGAATATTTCGTTGTGAAAGTTACTATACTTGTTTCAAATATACAATCTCACCACCACGTCGCTTAACGAAGTAAATTTTGATTCTATGGGCGTTATTTGATAAAACTTAGTCGAGACCCACTATATGATAGTACATGCCAAATATTACACATTTCGACGTTTTAAGAAAGTGTTGACTTAATTGTTGTCGTGAATGCTATAAACATACAACGAAATTGAGGCATAACCAGTGTTGACCCCAACAACATTATTTAATCAAATTGTGTAGGTAGCCACTATCCGATGTTACAACACATGCATGAAATGGTAAACACTTGTTTGAATGATTTTTTAAAGGTATCATGCTATATAAGTATATATAAATCAGAAGACCACTAGGGCGTGGTCCGTTTTGATCCCAGTGGCATGAATACCTCTTGACAGAACCTTTTTAATAAACTTCGTATCAAAGGACAGCCGTTTTTGGCTTCGAAGAAGTTGTTGGGTAACCTTTTACGTTAAGTCTTTATACGACATGTACCCGTGAGGCATTGTCGGCTTGTACCAAGGGACAACATTTGAACGAACTTGGTGTAAGTATTCTAAACTATGCTTCATACTAAAAAATAAACCTTTCGTCCTCGCTGTTTAAATGAATATGCTTATATGTGCTATTTAATATAAACGTCTATATAAATTATCTTGGTGCGCTGCCATGTTTGACCCCAGGGGTATGATTTGAAAGAACTATATAGCAGATAACTATGCGACTTTGCATGGTATTAGAGGAGAAGACGTTTTCAAGTTATTTTTCTATAGGCTATTTATCATGCGACCACTTGGGCGTGTTTGACCCATAGAGTAATAATTTGAATAAATGTTCTAAAAAACCCTGTTTTATCACACATCATATACAATCCCGATTTGTTTTGTTTCAGAGAAGATGATGTTTAGTCTTTGACTATATGAGTCAATAATAATGCGATTCGTGGGATGTGACCAGTTGAGGATCACTATTAAATGTTTAACACCAAATAATAAGACCTTGATATGTGAAGTTATAGAGATGATAATTAATTTTTATCTACTTTAAATATATTTATGCTCGATTTACCTACATATGAAGAGAACGATTTTAACAATTTTGATAGAAAATGTTCATTCAACGGTATTTCCTGTGAGGCTTTGTGTATATCTATTCAGCAGTTTTATAGGATGTAATGCAAAGTGTACGCACGACTTGCATGCTTTCGGAAAATTACAAAATCTTATAAATAAATCATATATTAAAGACATAAAATTTCAAGCAAACAAATATACGGATTCTGAAGTCATATGCAAAGATTCATAACAAAAAAGGATGGAATTCTTGGAGTTTCTAATAATTGCATCTAAATATAGCAATAATATGGTGTGGTGTTGTGCTCGTAGTTTTGTACAAGACATGTAATAATTTGAAACAAAAGATAAGTTGAACTAGTTTTAGAAACAATCGTAAATTAAATCTTTACCTAGAATACTTACAATGACATAATTGCTGTTAATCCTTCCACCGCTCAGTGGGAATGCTCCACATTGCCATCTGTTGCCATGGTTACCCAAGGTCACATTCTTTATTGTCAATGTTTGTCTAGATGTGCTGGGACAGCTGAAGCCGTATAGAGAAGGGTTTGGCGCAAATTCATGGTCAGGCGGTGCACATTGCGAACCATTAAACAAGTTACATATTGCTCCAACCGATGTGAAATATTCGGTACTGTTTGAACTTCTGTACCATGCGAAACCTAACGTTGCTTCTGTAAACTCACACGACATTGACAGTGGAAAGCCTAGAAATGCCGATGGCAATGACAATGTAGTATTTTGTGCATCTGATATGTAAAACACATTGACCTTGTGCAAAACTTTCTTCTACACACTTACCATTAAAATATATATGTTTTCTACTAGATCTTTGTTTGTTCATTTTGCCTGAATTACTAACAGTACATTATAGAGAATGGGTCGCATAACACATAAATAGGCAGTGTATTTTTAATATAAAAAAACAATATCAACAGCAATATGTACACTTTGGCACAATCATCAGGTTAAGCATGTACACCAACGTTTTCATGATTAAACACGATTATGAGAAGAAACTTGAATTACTTGTTCAAACTAAGAAACCATTGATCTTCTGTGTGATTGTAATATGTTGGCATTAACTAACACTCGTTCTATAAATTGCTCTCTAACATCAACAACTTGTTTTGCAACGTTCGTTTTAGATAGACAGATAATTACAGTTTACTTACTTCTTACATTTGGACCATCCCAAAAAAACGCATATCCATATTAAATATATCCTTATTGCTGGTCAGATGTGTTTGTTCTTTACATTTGAAACAAGCACAAACAAACCGGTGTGACATAAATAAATAACAGCTGGCAAGGTTTACAAGGAAGTTTAAAGCGAGTGCACAGTAAGTACATTGTTCGTCCTACGTGTTTACTTTACACATATCTTTGAAATCATCTTTGGGGATAAATACTTGCGACTCAAGGAAGATAAATGAATTGGTATTGAGCGTTTGTAAACCATAAGTACTATTTGAATGCCATACGCAATTCTCGCTGATTATTTGATTATAATTTTAACCATACGCGACATGTTCCTCCGTTGTACAAAACCCGAGGTAAAATCAAAGACAAGCTTGTTAGAGGACTCTGCATGGATATATTTATATTTATATGCTTCCATTAAATATGTGCTTGATGTGTATACACACGAGAAATTCATGTATTAAATACGTTAGATTTTAGTGTGTTTAGACATTTATTGATTCAAAAGTCTTGACACTAATTTCCAATTTATTGGCTAAGATTACTTCTTTTTAGCCCGCAGTTATTTTCTCCTTTGGGTTTGCTGAAATGAAATTAATTTAATAACTCATAACAATACATACAAAAAACATATTTTCGTATCTGAGTGGTGAAGATTAATAACTGCAATAAAGCTCACAAGAGATTTGTATTGAATTAAAGCAAATCCATTTAAGTTTTGACTTCGCTTACTCATATTTCATTTTATATTGATTAAAATAAGTTTAACTTTAATTTATATCGCACAAATGTTATAAGTTTATGTCATACAAAGTTACTGCATGTTACCAACGTATACCGAAATATGTTGAATGATTACATTTTGAATTTAAAATAATGCGGAAAACACTGTTTACTCACCGTTATGCTCGTAGCAGTACAAAATCGTGTTTCTTTCAGGGTTGCAATGATCAAAATGAACAAGACGGCATTTAAAAAATATTATCATACATAGGGCACATGAACACAGTCTTTTTATATGACGGTACATAATGGATTTTCATACATGCTTAACTAAGAACGATAGTTAAACAGTTTTTCAGAAAAGCATAATACATTTACATCTCTCATTTGATAAACGTTCAAATGAACAAGAAAGGAAAAGATAGAGCTGACGCAGGGGATGCCATGACCGTTGTGATTTTCCAGTCATAAGCACATGTATCATTTGTGTGGATTGCCCTGTCGAACGCTCTCAGAAACTGATAGCTGGATATTTCTTTCTTTACGTATTGCTGCCTTTGATATAGAACATGCCAATGTAAATGTTGCTACACGAGTGTTGCTGAATCCATCAGATAATGTGCCTTGTCGAAAAATAACTTTCCTTTGTTTTTCCATTGCATGCGTCATATTACGTCGTTTGCTTAAACACGTGATTTTGCACACGTTCCAATCGGAAATTGCACTCGTGACCATCGAGTGTTTCAATGTATATAAAATGGGCCTTTTCACGTTTTGGTAAAATGACAAAATTAAAAAAAAATGTTTTAGAATGTTTTAGATTCGTAAATGTTCGTTGTAGTTATGATGTTTGTGAAGAAACAGTAATACATAACATTAGCCATGCTTTAAAATATCTATTATATGTATATGTTTACGATTACAATAAAACCTGAACATTATACAGCGTTGCAACGCGAAACGATGGAATAATTTGGAGATTTCTGTTGTTTTCGTTATATTTTGGGATACTACGAGGATTGCTTATACAAAGTATAAAATACATTGTAAAAACACTCATTGTATGAGCACGGATGGCCGAGTGGTCTAAAAAGCGATAGACTTTAAATCCATGGGTCAGTGGTTCGAGCCCAACTGAGGATTACTTTTTTTCTTTCTTTAATTTTATTATTGTTATTTTTTTAATTGAGCTTTTTAGATCCAATGTTTACATTTATCAATATAAAGCATTTAATGACAAACTTCAATTCATGCCAAAATCTGTGAATAGGCCCCTTTTATATATGCACTTCAGAACAGAAATTCAGTACACGTTGGACAACCGATAGGTCACGATTACTTGTTGTCGCGGGTCCGTTAGGCCACCGCATTTATCTTGTTGCTCAGAATATATTACAAGCATTGTAGAGCGTGTGTGTTAAAGATAAATCAGCAAGAATTAATATCAACGAAAATCTGTATGGACTTGTGTTCGATTTTGTATTCCATCGTCTATGCGACATTTGTAAATAGATTTGGCGACCTTTACAAATAAAAATAGTATTGGCCTCCAAATACTTTGTTTTTAAACAGTAGATGATACTGATTTTGCAGATGATAATTTAATAATAAGTAGGCGCGTAATTCAGTTGCCTTTAATCTTATTAGAATATTGAATTCCTTATTCTAATTTTGTATAATGATGTGCTTTAAATGTTAACGAAACTATGTTATTCCTAAACAAACATGATTTATTTAAACTATATATGTTTCCTTAATTTTGAAGAATATGATACGAATGTATTGTTATATTTCAGTTAACGTTTTTGTATGATGATGTGAGTATTCATGGCATTAAACTTTAAATTGGAATTTGAATTGTATTGGAATAGCGAAACATCAGAAACATAAAAACAACAATTTTAGTTAAAACCAGAATATTGAGGATAAACATACACGATTGCATTGTCTTAAGACTTTCTGTACCCCTTGATATATATTTTTAGTCCTACGTCTAACACTGTCCAATTGCATTTAACCATCGAATAGGCATATACAACAATAACTACAACAAATCTTTAAATATTTCATTTGAGAGCCCTATACTTGGGAAATCTATTTCACAAATCGTCTTCGGCATCTGTTCAAATATTGATATCCATGTTTTTATGCGATATAAATTAAGTAGACCAAGCTTTTATTTCCGATCTAAGTACCGGATTCGAACTGCTAATTATTTCTGAATTACTTACGGCTTCTCTATTGAGCGACAAAAACAAACATTATCGTATAGTATTATGTAATATCATTTTTAGTCGCCGGTATTTAAGTTCGTGGTTTTTGAAGAAATGAAGTGCTAGTACACGGATCAGTGGGGCTGAATGTTCGTGAACGAGTGGTTGGAGCGACGAAGCCAATTTCAATTAGTCTCATTCGATTACAATAATTGCCATGCTGGCCTAAATCTTACCTTCATGGATACAACAAAGTGATTTGTTTTAATCAATAAATACAAAGTTCGTTTGGTTTGTATTTGCATTACAAACTCAACAACAAGTTAAACGTGTATAATAATCTGTCAGAAGATTTTAATAATTTGAACTGATCCAATAAACCAATATAAAAGTGAAAAGGTCTATGTTATAAAGCACATGTACATAAACATTAGGTTGACTGGAAGTTAACCTTCACAATCCACAAACAGATGACCATAGTCACCACACTATAAGACAAGCAGTTGCAAATTTGTCGTAGATCTATTATTTCCATTGTAAATTCGAAATCATATTAAAGATGTAAGTATACTGTTATTATTCTTGGTTCAAGGTTCAAACCAAATTAGTAACGCTTTTAGTTTTTAGCAATTCAAGCGGACACTACACTTGGCTTCAGCAGTGCTATAAATAAAGTGATGGATGCTGATATGAAGATGGAGCAAGTGCTATATAGTTTGATGGTGGATCTGGTTGTATACAGCAAGAATGCAGGTATTGCTGGACAATCACTGAGCATGTGCCTAAACGTGGTGGCTCCCTAGAAAAATCACAATCCCAAGATACGGTACATTGAATTCCTCATCTTCCTTGAGCACATGCTGAAATCAAGTATGCTTAT
This sequence comes from Dreissena polymorpha, assembly GCF_020536995.1. Lineage (NCBI taxonomy): Eukaryota > Metazoa > Mollusca > Bivalvia > Myida > Dreissenidae > Dreissena > Dreissena polymorpha. The sequence goes on along the minus strand of NC_068359.1, from coordinate 94,855,719 downwards.
GAGGATTGGAGAGGAGGCCTTCCCGATTGACTACCCTGTCATTGAACATGCTTGTAACACTAACATATTTCAAGCCTTCGATAATTGTTTGTTTTGTTTGTGTAAACATTTTGTATAATCCTATGTTTGCATCCATATTCTTTGATAGGCCTACCCACAAATTCGACGAAAGTTTATGCCACACGATTGATAATGATTTTACTGTATATAATCTTAGAAACAAAAACAAAATTAAACTTAATTAAAAGGCGCAAAATAACATATTAAATGATAAACTGGACGTAAATGCCATTTGTCTACTACTAACCGATTGCCAGTTTTTATATTAATGGCGTAACCGTTAATAATACTTGTGTTTCAAATGTCACTTCACACACAACAAATGCACTAAACAAGACACACACTCACACATTGCATACAATTGCAAAACACGAATAACGCGTTGTCATTACCTAGGCACGAATAATTCAAAAACATCTACGAAAATACATTCATGAACGAGCAAAGTGACGCAACTATGGCAAAAATCAATTATTGCAAACAGCCATTGATAATGAGCTTTAGTCTGGAGTACCTCCCCCTGACACTTTGTATTGGGTCAGGCACACATGATTCATGATGACAGCCACTGTGTTCTTTATAATGGATTATTAATTTATTTTCGGAGCAAGGAGTTCAAATTATGATCATCGGTACGTTTTATTATAATTAATATATTGGCGATAATGATTTTTCTTTATTTTTACGTCGAATCTCAATACATCGACATATAATATATGGCTATATTTCGGAGAGAACGGATTTTTTTTATAACGCAATGTTTAAGAAAAGTCGGATTTTAGTTTGACATTAAGTTTGACATTAATATGTTAATGTGGGTATTTTGATAAATATTTTCACGTGTTAGAAATATTTTCATACTTCTAGGCTCTATATAGTTTTACATTGAGTTGTTAATGTGAGTTTTTGACAAATTGACAAAACAAATCATGTCTTTAAAATATTTTCACACTTCCAGGCTCTATATAACCTTTAAGTCAAAGGCACCGTAGATTGGTAGTGGATCCGTGGTGTAGTGGAAACGCAATGGCTTTACAATACAGAGATCGTTGGTTCGATCCCCCAATATAATTTACAATCCCTTTGGTTTATCTTTTTGACACATGTGTGACAATTATTCCATGTGTCATGAGATATTTCCATATAAGGAGTGTAGAATTTTCTACTCGTCGATTAAGTTTTCATGATGCAAAATGAACACTACACAATTTCATGAAGATCTTTGTTTATATTATTACAAAATCTCAAATGTATTGTTAAGCATATCGGTGGATGGAGAAAACAACAAATTACACATGAAACGACCACCTTGCCAGCATTTCTTGCATCAAAAATACTGACCAATTTGTGCAAGCAACTGACTGCTTCCTCACTTGAAATTGTAACCTGATAACTCCAGGTAGACAAGTAAAAATCCCATTACAAAACTAAATTTGGAGAAATTCATCAATTGGATGCACTAAAAATATGGTTCATGGGTAAGAAAATTATGATATGTATCAATTTACCAAATTTGCAATTAGACTACGATTTCTTGTTAAGTAATAATGTTTATTTAAAATATTCATCGTGTTTTAAATCTGTTGCACGATGTTTGATGAAACGGCCCCCAGGAACGGTAGCTCAAGGTCAATATTTTAGGATGAAAATATTAAATTCATAATATAATATTACAGCATCTTTAACAAATAATAATTCTTAAGAATTTTTAAGTTTTGTGATATAATATCCTATTGGGCACATTTAAGCGTATCCAGTCACTAGAGAACTGCAGTACATTGTTTGCACAACTATACGATTTCCAAACTGCTATTCCAGTTCCAGATCAGAAATACAAACGCTGCAACAGGCAAGTGGTTTAACCGTTGAGTGGAACCCGAAGAAATAATTTATTTGTTCTCTTCTGCACATCAAATTGTTTAAACAGCATTCTTTCATGTCTTTGCTCATTGCTGTTGAGGCCAATTCTCCTTGGTTGAAGTACAGGATGGCCTGTGCATCTGTGCACGTTCTTCCAGCTAGTCCAATTTATTGTACATATGCTGAAAAAATAAGACAATATGACACTTTGTAAATTGTGTTGTGTATTTGATATAATACAAAACATGTTTTTTCATGTACATTTCTTTAACTACATCGTTGAATCAGCAGAGCTTTTTAATATATCTAGTTGTAAAGTCACTAGATAATGCACATATCATACTTTCAACAATTTATTGTAAAGTAATGTAAAAAGTACTTTGAACAAATAGATTTTTCCCAGGTCAAACATATTACATGCTCAAATCATTTTATATTATATCTCTGATCAAATATTATTATGTATTTAACTAAGTTAATATCAATGCTGCTGTTTTTGTGATTAGATCAATTGCAAGGTATCCTGTTAGGCATGTTTTAATAACCTAAGATAATCCATGTACATGGGTTTATTATAGTATTTACCCTTTATTGGTATTAAAGATACATTTGAATCAGACAGTAATGATGTGTATATATATATATATATATATATATATATATATATATATATATATATATATATATATATATAATTTGCATTTGCTATTGTTGACCAATGAGCATCTGTATTACAACAGCGCAAATCCAGTTCTAAATGACTAATAATTAGTATTATTATGTATCTATAAGGAATGGAACAGTACATGATCATGTATAAGTATAGAGCAAATTCATGTCATGTATCTGATATGAGTATGAGACATTTTAACAAACTTATTAATTTAAAGTATTACTCTTTAATATATAAAAGTGATTACCTAATTACAGTCCACAATTTATTACCTGCATAAAATGTCATGCTATATGATTTCTTGCTAAGTCTGACATTTGCAATCGGACAAATTTACCAAGTTAGAAAATATCCCCAATCTATCATCAAGGTACGTGTCAATGACTTACAATATAAACCCATTTAATGGTATTCCAGGTACAATTCTACGTTGGAATGTTATTGAAATGTATTATTTTTTTTACCAATAAAATATATATCATATTCATCATGTACATTGAACAGATATCCACTTGTTGGATTGTGTACACATTCATTATCCGAAATATGCTGTGTCCGAATTGAGTAAAAATGACATCCTTTTTTTAAACAAATCATCAGTGATTCGAAAATAACAATAAACGGATCGATACCTTTAACTAAACCTTAATCAAAGCTTCAAAGTTTTTCACTTACTCTAAACTTTAATTTTTGTACGATAATTAATACATACGTTGTGCGCCGCCATTTTCTACGGTTGCCTGAAGTACTTAAGTATTAGTACGACAGGACCCAGAATAAATAAACTTTAGTCTGCATTACCCGCCCCTTTGTGTTCGCATATGTTTACAATCGAAGCAAGGAACCAGACTAAATGGACTTGAATAGAATGTTGATATTAGAGAAAATAATATTACTGGCCGTTCTTTTTTCATTACAATATAAAGAAGTGAAATAAAGCATTTGAAGATTAAATTGTCAATCATCATACTTTAATTGGATCGTAATCATGTGACTCTCTCTTTTCAAAGATTTGTTTTTTCGGTTCTGTCACAACATGGTGTTGAGGCAACATGGTGTTCTCAATATGTCGTTATCATAATAATGACAATAATAATAATAATAATAATAATAATAATAATAATAATAATAATAATAATAATAATAATACTTATAATACTTATAATAATAATAATAATAATAATAATAATAATAATAATAATAATAATAATATAATAATATAGTAATAATAATAATAATACGTATTATTATCATTTTTTATTATTTTATTATTATTATTATTATTATTATTATTATTATTATTATTATATTATCATTATTATTATTATAATTATTATCATTATTATATTATTATTATTAATAATAATAATAAAAATAATAATAATAATAATAATAATAATTTTTATTATTATTATTATTATTATTATTATTATTATTATTATATATGTTTAGTATTTATTTTTTACGTACTATTTTATATTTAATTTTATTATTTTTCATTTTTATTTGTTTATTGAGTTAAAGTGTTATTTTCAAATGTATTATTTTTAATGTACTAACTGTGGGTAGATAATAGCTTAGATACACAGTAAATCATGTACAACACAATGGTCCTAATAGTTGTTTCTTAAACTGCACCAGCTGTTTTCATTCTCTAATTCGCAAAGTTTATAAATGGTACATTTGAGCTGCAGAGAGGTGTGAACAGCATAATGGTTGAATTTGATGTTTTAATTACCTGGTCGTTGATTTACGAGAAATATTATTATCAAAAGTAATTTCCTATCATACTGTTTGTAATTATTTCACAAATTGTAGGGTACCACAATATACGTTTGACTTAATTAAACCTTTTTAGTTAATAAAGAATCAAGACATAGGCTTTATATACTTTAAAAACAGTATCAAGTAATTCGTAAAGGTAACAAAAAGGTCCAAACGGATGGATCTGATAGTGTAACCGCCTTGTGTGTATGTTTGTTTCGGTGTTTACATATATTGAACAAAAAATTATACATCTATAAGTCACAAACAAGGTTAACAATTCAGTTCATAAAATAAACATACCTGTCTTCCGTATAAAAACCATTGAAAACCAATAATGTTGTTAACGTTCAAACAATAATGATTAAATGGCACATTTTCTTTAATTAATTTAGATTTTTGAGTAAAGTTATTTGTTAAAACATTCGATTTCTTCATTAGGGTTTACCTGTGTAAATCTTCATATGTGGTCTGCGTGTCTTGAAAGTAAACGGCACAGCAGTATAACAACTTTATGCACGATTGTGCGATTGATTATTTGCGATATATGAAAAATAAGTGTACTAGTAAATCGTCACAGTCAAATTATAATGCAAATGAACCAAAAACTAAGTAGTGAGTTATTCCAATTTTTAATTCCTGCGATGTTTATATAAATTTATGAAAATTATATTAATGGACTAATTAAAAGTGTAACAATACCTCCTTTAACACAACATATTATCGATTTCGAAATCCGACGCATGCGGCTACAATTTCAACTACAAGTTCCAACACAGTAACCCCTAAACACAACCCACTATCATGTCGGTTTGTGAAGAATCGATATAAGTATATGAACATATAATATTTTAAGTCCTTTTTACAAATAATTGGTATTATTTTCATAGACTTCTTATATACATGCTCCTATGCACATTCTTAGGTTGTTGTTTTTTTAAATGACGTTTAAAAACTCCACGTTATTAACAATATTAGGATCGTGCGACCCGTTTACATTATCACTATGAATGATATATAATGAAGGTTAGGCAGTAATTGAAACGTCAGAAATAAATCCAGCGTATTTAAGATGTTGTAATATGAGCTGAAACATATATATGTTTCGATAATTCATTTGTTATCAATATATGAAACACACTAGAGAGTTAACTTCATTTTAAATACAAAGAGATAAATATGTTGAATCACGGTTGCATTGTACCGTCGGTTTATTCAAGTGTAGGGAAAGCAAGTGTTTATATTTATTTTTTTAAAGCAAAGTATGTTTTATTAGAAGAAATATACCCACATATTAAATACACAAATAAACAAACATATCACCCTAAAACCTAGTTTGAGTAAACAATGATTCGCTGGTATATGAAGTTATTTACCAATTAACATTAATGGGATAATTACTGTATTCAGTTTCTCGGATTATAACGTGTTCCCAATATTGCTAGCTTTGTAAAATATTCTTAATTTGATATCTCGCTGACCTGCTTTGTATTACAAAATGATCTTTACTGACGTGGTAACGTTCGTGTCAATGACGGAAAACTATGTGCCATCTGTGGTTGGTTCTGGGGTTGCGCTGTCCTTGAACCAGGTTATGATTGCAGAAGGTTTGCCTGGAGACGTGACACATTCGAAGGTCGTGATCCCTCCATCCTTAGTAACAAGATTCTGAGCAATGGGGCAGACAATTTCTACATACGTTATTTGAACTGAAGCATAATTAAACGCATTGCATACAATTTCAAGGTCAAATTTTATTCGAACTCGTAATAGCATGATAAATGTTTATGTTTGCTGTATGTGAAGTAATTTAATGTCAAACGTTACTGTACATGCTTGTTTGAGCATTCGGATTTAAAATAACAAGAACGTGTACTAATATCTCTTTGGAATTATTTGCTGATGTTGACTGTCGACGAATTGATAGTGTTTCTAGCAGAACATTTAATAGTGTCTTTGTGGGCTGTTCAAATTTGGGATAGGTAATTGTTTGACCTTTTGGTGTTCTACCTGAGTTAGTCCACTTATAGGTTGGAGTAGGATTTCCAGCAGTTGGTTGTGCACGTGAAAACAAGCTGCTCTCCGGACAAGGTTTCGATTTCTTCAAGCACGTTTGATTCGTCCTTTGTAATTTGTGGAATTGTAGGTTCGACTATAACCATCCACTTTATGAGTACATAATTATTATTTCGATAAATCATTTCGACGTATCCAAATTTAGACTTGTTTGTATAATATGCTTGTATATGGATCCTTCGAAATTTTTATAAATTCCACACAGTCATTGTCCCCGTACTCAGCACGGTCTACTCGAAGGAGTGAACGTGTGAAGAATGTGGAGTTGACACACCTAACGCTCACTTCCCCCGCTAACCTCAACGAAAAGGGCTGTCAAGGGCAAACAATATTTATTTCAAAATATCTGCTGCTCTAGAAAAATTGATAAAAGGCTATCAGTTGAAAACACGTGAGTGTTGGTAAATTGTTTTCAGCAACCAAATCTTTATTTGACAAATGCGTTGCGTTCTCGCTTATTGCTGAAATATCGCAAACTATATAGTTTGTTGTGTTTATACATACACACAACTAATTTAACAATGGTGTAACGTAAACAAAATATAAACAGCACAAAATAACTGATTAATCGGTGTATATGAATACAAATTCTTGACAAAGTATAATGTCGATGTATAACATACGGTATTTGATACTAAGTGTTTCGATTATCCCAATGGATTATATGTTTTCGAATGCATCGAAATAAAACTGTTTGTATTGAGAAATTACCACATCATGTTCAACATTTATCAACTACATTGCCCATTAAAAAATGTCTATTAAATGCATTATTTTCTCCTTAGAAAAATAATAATTGGACATATTCGCTTTGTGTTATATCTTTATAAATTTATTAAAACAATTATAATTACCACATAAAATAAGCATTAACTTATGTTGTTTCTGAATAAAAAATACCTGTTTGATATTTGCTCCATAATGAAATAATGTGAAGTACTACACTTAACCCCACTATCGCCATGTTTGAGACATGAGAAATGTTGTACATTTTTATTTGAATAAAATAAATACTTTCAAAATCTCTCTTAAAGTGGCATTACGGTTCAAAGTATGTTTTCAACTATTGTACCTGTTAATAACAGTATTGGAAAAACGTTCACATATTATTTTATAAAACGTATGATTATGCTATTCGTAACAATTTCTATAAACTCTTGCAAAATAAATTTATCCAGACCCCGATAGAAAGAAATGTTCAGATTATTTTGTTTCAGGTAATTTGCATAGACAATTAGGTGAAATAACTATAACCGTAACATGTTCCTTTCTTATGACGCCATTAAGTATATAACCATGGTTTAAGAGGGATTGTGTATATAACGTGTTATAGTTATTCGAACTAACAACATCTCGACATGCGGGCACAGAAATCTATAGTCGCATGTACAATTACTTCCATGTGCGATCGAATAGATATAATGTAAAGCAATCAAGATCACATTTTGTAGTATACTAGCATTAGGTATGTCATTTTTTATAGTTCATCGACATTTTTTTTTAAAGAATCTTGATTTAGTATTTTCTTGTACCCACAAGGTTTGCAACGTCAATGATCAAATTATGTTTAGACAACAGGTTCATTACTGCCCTACATCGCTGACCTGTGCACAAGGTACACAAAATGGTCTTACCTACTGACAATGTTTTGAGCCCACTTGACCCAGGTAATGATCTTCAGATTGTCAATTTATATATTGTTGCCAAGTGTTATCAAGAGTTAGTCACACTTGTGGCTTCAAGATCGATAACAATATTCTCACAGGCTGTTATGAACTTATAAAAATCCATCTAAATCAAACTGTTGCTTGATTGTCACTACATTAAAATAGGATGGAAAGGTGTTGTTGAATACGTCTGAAAAAGAATGTGTGTATAAGTTAATCAGCAAGTATCAAGTGAGCAAAACTATGCAGCGGAGAATTATATATTTTTATAAATAATTGTGTAAGGTCGTGTACAGTTTAGAGATTAACTAAATAACAGGCAAAGGTTGTATCATGTTAGTGAATGGAATGAGATATAAATCAAACATTATCAAATCTGATCGAGGCGAAAATATAGATTAAATGGACGACTTCACAGTTTGGCAAAACGAAATTATTCAAAAGATTATATAAAGGTAAACTTATAAAGCTTGTGTAACCTCTTTCATTGACAATTTCTTAAATACACATACTATGACCTTCACAAACGTAGAGTGATCAAATGTTAGCGGCTTGACGTTTTCCTAACCAGGATACCTTGTTCGAATCCTTATGAGAGCAAATTTTGTATCAGACTGTTTTTTTTTCTTTTGTAATTAGTGTAGACTACGTGTATTCCAAATAGAACAGTTTTGTTATGTAAGCATTTATGTACGTTTATCAAATGTTCAATAACATTTTCAATGGTTGTTTAAGATGCCATTTTCTTTATTTTATTTAACCATTAAATGTGAACATACCTGAAGCACCTTTTAAAAAGATATATTGCAAAATTTATCTACAAACCAACGGCACGTTATTGACTCACTCGCTTAAGCTTATTTATGGCATCTTTAATCGATAAGAAAAATTCCCCAAAATAAACCGAGAGAAAGAAAACTTGATTTCACTGTATGGAACGTAGTAGATAAAGGATACATACTAGAAATGACAAGCAATTGACGTGTTCAGTGTAACATTTTTTTTATTGCAATGTCTTGCGGATTATATATACACTAAACAAGTCATTCTTAACAAAATGGTAAGTTTGATTCGATATAATTTATTTAAGTTTCATTTGTAATACAATCACACAGTGAATTAAGTTATGGGATTTGTTGGGTAACTGTTTAAAAATACACTTCGAACGTTTGTCATGAAACAATCCTCAAATTTTATTACAATTCAGAGAAGACTGAAAGTCAAACAAAATTATATGGAGCGACAATCTGAAAAACAACAACAAATAATGAAAGGAAAATGTCATTTACAGTAAAGGGCTTTACATTCAACACAAATCGTAAACATATCATACACTTTATTATCATTAAATTAGAACAAAAGGCATAACGATTACTGTAACATTAGCTAAATGTTATGTATTTGATACAATGTACAGAAAGCATTTACAACACTTAAAATTAAACTTGGTGTGTGTAAGGAGGCGCATGGCGGAATATAGCGGTAATTTGTATCGCCTTGTGTTGTTTTTAATATTGATTTGTTATCAGTAGAAAAAGTCTCAACCACGATTCACCCCTTAAAGATTGATAAGTTGATCATGATTTGTACAAAATTATCTGCAAGTTTGTATATTGTTAAAACAGTGGGTTAGGTTGAACATACTTGGGCCTTGTTTACCGACATTCGTGTTTGTTCCACATGCTGTTCTGTAGTTTTTTTACAAATGCATAGTATTGTTATTTGTTTGTAATAATACGAATAACAAAGGAAGTTCATTTCAAAATAGAACTTTATCAGTAATGAATTCCGAGACGTTTTAGAATAGATCTTTCGAGCACCCAAAGGAAATAACGCGATTTTAAATTGGAAGGCATATGCAATTTAAACGCTTTCTTTGACATGTGCACCAATGTCGATGACAAGCAGTACAAATATGCGTTATTTTATCGATTTTAATTGATCATTTTTCAATATCGGGCCGATACTCTATGTATATATTTTTAGTTATAAGTGTTTTTCGATTGTTTGAATATAGTATATAAAGTATGTTTTGAATATCGACATTTTTTTTTTAATTGTCACTTTGTTAAATTTTGAACAAGTCCCTTGACGGAACATATACATTTAATTATGAGTTGTAAAATAGAATAGCCTAATAAGTTTCTGTTATAGAAACAGTGTTAAATCTTTTGCGTGCGTGTTATATTCTTTTTCAGAGTGATTATGTCGCCCCAGACTTTTACAACCAATTTTCCCTCATGCTGTCCGCTGCACTTGATGACATTGGCGTGAATATGAAAACTGTCAACATGCGAAGGCGTCTCCAACTGGCTCTTGAAAAGATCCTCGACATACAAGAAAAGTTAACCTGTCACCAAATATGTACGGCGTTCATCTTCGGTAGTCAGACAGAGGGAACGACCACACCCGATCTTAAATCAGACTGTGATGTAATGATGTGCATGGGCGACTTGAATGTTATACTTAATTGGACCGACTGGAAACCTGATGTTGGAAATGCACTGATGTTGAAATTACCAACGACAGCGCCACAGCATTATCTTCTTCAAATTCTTTATTCTGATACCCCAGAGCCTATTACATCTGACGATTTGGAAAATGTAACATGTTGGGATTTTATATTGCAATCTGGTCATTTGGTAATGCGGTCCGACTTAACACTTCTAAACGCCCAAAAAAATATATCTGCTTTTTGGGGAATGACCGCCAAGACGAATGGCCCCGCGGTCACATTGAACATGGACGACTTGGTGTTTGCTTTTCCAGTTCATGTAGTTCTGCCTGAAATTCAATGTTTTATAGCGAGAGAAAGGCCAGGTTATTGGCCTACGCCTCAACTTTTAGATGATGCTCGTCACTGTGTTAACTTTCTTGTGCCTCTAGGAAACCCTCTTAGTGATGACAAATATTTGGAGTGGAGATTGTCAACAAATATGATAGATCGAAAACTAATGTTCAGTTTAAATGTTACACAAATACAGTGCTATGTGATATTAAAATTAACCAAGCACTCGCTGTTCAGAAATTACACACTTAATTCAAAAGGAATTACAAGCTACCATTGCAAAACTGTCTTATTTTTCACGATGGAAAAACATCCCCTCAATATATGGGAACCTCATAATCTTCTTCTAGTAGTAAAATTATGTCTGAAGACATTAAAATGTTGGTTAAAATCAGGCGTGTGTCCACATTTTATCATTCCGGAAGTCAATTTATTTGACGGTAAACTTAATTCGCTCGATCGTCGCCGTTTATACAAATGCGTATCATCACTGATAAAGAATGATCTTCAATACATATCTGAGCTTAAAATCGAAAATTTACACCAACGAATGGTTGCGTGCCAGATTGGATATATTCCGAAAGACTGTCATACACGACGACGTGTGCATATTGGAATTTGGCAACTTTTGTCGATGTCAACATGTTTTGTGATTTCACGGATAAACATTCTGCTGCATGCAACACGACAAAACTCAAATACTTATGAATATTGTCTTGGTATAATCAGAAACCTACACATTGTCATGAATAATGATATGACAGACGCATGCAGACGGTTGGTGATGCTTTTGTCCGTGAATTTTGCAATGGCAACAGGATCGGCGAGTGGTAATCATCATCCTTCATTAACCCTGTTCAAATATGGATTTCAAACTGACATTGCTTCTAGTCGGCTAAAATTCGCATCAATGCTGTACTGTAAAGGAAATATGCAGGCAGTAGTACATGTCTTAGAAGACGTTAAACGTCGATATAAGGGACTGATAACAAGGATTTGTTCAAGAAAAGGAATCTATGGTTTACGAAATCGCTCTCTTGTCGAACTAGAGTATTGTGTTATGTTCTTCAAGAAAGATGCGTATTTCGTTCCTCATTTTTTGCTTTATGATTTGGCAAAAAGTGCCCATTTAAAAAACTTGGAATACAAATCTCCTTTTGAAAACGAATATGTGGATACATTTGAAGCTGATCCGCGCGCATTTCTTTACTACTTAGAGTATCTCACATACGGTTCATTGGAGAAACGGAAAGAACAATTATCGGCTCTGCAGAATTTGGTTGACCGTGTCTCAGATGAAAAAAATATACTCCCGCACCGTGAAACTGCAATGAACATGTATGCTCACTGTGCGGAGATGGAAGGAGACATTGAGTTGGCGATAGAAGTGTTTACTAAATCCCGTAACATACGTCCTACTAATAACACTGCCTGTTTTCATATCGATAGGCTTCATAAAACACACCATGCCAATTGTGAATAAAACAAGATATGTTACGATAACATTATACATTTTAGATACTTACCTCTTGGTAAGGCAAAAATGAACGAACGATTTGTCTATGGTTATGGTTACTTTTGGAATACGTAAGTTCACATGATTATAAGATAAGATAATTAGATATATGGCTTAAAATATATTTTATAAGACAATAGAATGTGATATTTTAATCATAAGCATGTTTAAAGGCAACTTACGCACTTGAATATCTGGTGGTTACTTTTCACGGAATAACAAATCATTTGCTATTTGCTATACAGTGACACAAACAAGCAAATCAACCTCAGTCGGTCATTAGCTGCCTAATAATGTTCAATAAAATTTAAACGTATTAAATAAAATACAAATTTTTCGTGTTTACGTGTAACTGCCGAATCTTTACTTAGCAATCTAGATTTAAACAATGGTTAAATATTGTCAAAACATTAACGATGGCAAATGTTTAATGTTTAATAATTTTTGATCAAGAATGAGTCGTAAATCTTCTACAGTGGCAATAATGTCTTTACAAGATTTGACCTGCTGATCTAGGTTTTGTGCACACGTAAAACAGATTCATTATCAAAACACCTGACGGCCAAACGGACAAGCTGGTCCCAGCAAACCTCAACTTACAGCCTTGATGGCGTATAAATATAACATATCGTGCCAATATATATATATATATATATATATATATATATATATATATATATATATATATATATATATATATATATATATATATATATTACAGGGAAGTGGGTAATACATAAAGAAGAGTTTGTTAAACATTAAGTACGAATACATGAACATATTACATACAAATTAAACTAAGGCAGCGATCCATACACCATGTGTCATGAAGGATGTCTATTGCAGGTACATTTGTATGACTTGACGTTCACCAAGTTGGAATGTGATACATAGCACTGTAAGAGGTAAAGGATATCCTATGTAGGTACTTTGTTATGGCGTTATATAATATATTATATATTAAAATGGTGCAAAATGGTCACACTTTTGTGAAGAAGGTTCTGACTTGCTAAACAAATTTGTTCTTTTCGAGATATTTAAGATTTTGTTTAATTATTTTTTTAGGGGGGGGGGGGTCGGATGGCCAAATGATGAACAAAGGAGTTGATTGACAGACAGATAAAAACGAAAACATGAAATAATGTTATATCAAATTTTATAATTATATCTTGTGTTGTTTTGGAGCATTTAGTTAATGAACCCTTGTCCGAATTTTCATAAAAGTGATCTGAATGATGACATTAAGTGGTAATCAATGGGTCGCATTTAATCATCCATTTGCCCTCTATAAGTATACACAGTTTAATCCATATCCCTCCAATTCTTTCTCATAAATTACATGAATTAGCCGTATCTTACTGACTTTCTGCGTTATTTTGTTGATAAGCAAATAAAAGGAAGAGTGGAATAACAAACATACAAATGGCACACCTAAACCATATGTTGACCGAAATTGAATGTGAATATTTTATGTGTTTTTTTAGAAATGACTCAATTAAGATTGTTTTATTTTTAACAAGGATATCACCACTGAGCGGGTCGAGCACATCGTCCTTTAAAATCAAACATATTACATTAAGGTACCTTCAGTAAGTTTTGAGAAATCGCAGGATCATAAATATCTTCATCATATCCAGCATCTCTAGCAGCAGAAGTAGCAGCAGCAGAGGCATCATCACAGTAATCATCATTATTTGTTTCATAATTTTCATCGTCGTCATCAATATAATTACCTACATACCTGATGAAGAGATACAAGTTATTGTGATAGAATGGAGGTCTGAGTACAAACAGAACCAATGTTTGTAAAGTTCTAGTTACAACAAAATTATCATAACTAACATTATAATCATCATCAGCAAATTAGCCACAACAAAACCAACATCATCATGATCTTCTTCTTTTTATCATAACCACCACCAGTATCACCCATTCATCATCATCACAGCAACAATATCATCACAAACTTGATCTTATTTTCAAAACAGATGAAGATTCGCCTCTCAACATCCTTAGTTACTTCGTTACAATGGAGTTCATCAATGATGTCACTTTAATCGTTATGATCAAAACCACAATATACCTCAAAAACACCATCCTCAAAAAAGTACATGGAGATAATAGGTCGTACTAGTTGGTGGATTGGTTCACAATGTGTGCTTTATTTTGGATATGTGACTGTGGGAATGTTACATTAATTTCAATCTTCTGACCAAATTTCATGATTGTCTGAGAATAAATGTAGCCTCTAGAGCGTTAACAATGCCAATGTTGACGGCACAAGACGCACGACAGACAAAGGTGATCACAAAAGCTCACCATGAGCACTTTGAGCTCACGCGAGCTGAAAACAACAATGATTCAAATGTGGTCCCATGTTTTTTTTTAAATATCTATCAATGAATGGAGAAATTTGAGATTGGACAACACACACTTTTTGTTCTCTTTCCAACATAAAACCGTGGTCTTAAATGTAGCCACGTGATTGCTGTTTGTAACACAGTCTCATATAGGTGAAATTGTGTGTCATTTTATTTTACAGATAAAGACTGATTGTGTTCCATTTAGATTTAGTAATACACGTCATAAACGTGTCATCGGTTTCACAGAAGAGAATGTTGAATGTTTTTTTACTATAAACACATGCAAAAAAAATGGGTTGTCTTTTAAACAAACGATTCATGATTTCAAGTTCAATAACCAAATTTCGTGAAACTTCAGTTCACGAACTTTTACTTCGTGAACAAGTTTATGATTTTTTTCATGAACTATAAGTGAATAACAAAACCAAACCTTTGCACATATCAGAATTAATATTATATGTTGACTCAAACATTAAACTGAAAGAATGATTCATTTTGATAATCCTTACTTTATATGATTGTTTTACATATTTTGTTTCGGCATATTTAGCTTTTTTATTTATGTACTTATGAATGCTTAAAAAAATATTAACAAACAAGAGTGCCAAACTGTCACAAGATACGCCCGTTCGGAGGTTTTGGACACCATGCTTAATGCTTGAAATGCACTAAGTGACCTCGAGACCTAGTTATTGACCCGGCATGACCCATATTTGAACTTGACCTAGATATCATTTAGATGTAACATCTGACTAAATTTGGTGAAGATCAAATGAAAACTACTTCAATTAGAGAGCGGGCACCATGCTAAATGCTTGAAATTCATTATGTGTCCGATCGTGACCTCGTTTTTGACCCGGCATGACCCATATTCGAATTTGATCTACATATCATCTAGACTCAACTTCTGACCAAATTAGGTGATGATCATATGCAAACTACTTCAATTAGAGAGCGGACACCATGCTAAATGCTTGAAATGCACTAAGTAACCTTGTGACCTAGTTTTTGACCCGGCATGACCCATATTCGAACTTGACCTAGATATCAACTAGATGCAACTACTGACCAAGTTTGGTGAAGATCGGATGAATACAATTTGAATTAGAGTCCGGACAAAGTGGCGCCGTTGAAAATGCACTAATTGACCCTATGACCTAGTTTTTGACCCGGCATGACCCATATTCGAACTTGGCCTATATATCAACTAGATGCAACTGCTGACCAAGTTTGGTGAAGATCGGATGAATACAATTTGAAATAGAGTCCGGACAAAGTGGCCCCTTTGAAAATGCACTTATTGACCCTATGACCTAGTTTTTGACCCGGCATGACCCATATTCGAACTTGGCCTAGATATCAACTAGATGCAACTGCTGACCAAGTTTGGTGAAGATCGGATGAATACAATTTGAATAAGAGTCCGGACAAAGTGATGCCTTCCGCCCGCCGCCCGCCGCCAAGGGGTTTCACATAATACGTCCCGTATTTTATACGGGCGTATAAAAAGGACTTCCAGTATTTAATTTGAAGTTTGCAAGATTTACAGATAAATTGTAAAATGTTTATAATTTGTAGTTCATTAACTAAAACAGTCATTGCTGTTTAGTTCACGAACTGTGTCATTCATGTTATTAATGTCAATACTTGGGCAAAGTTCTTGGACTTGTTCATGAATAGTTCTTGAATTCGTTCACATGGGTAAGTCTATAAAAAATCATTTGACCCCTTGGGTGTGTTTGACCTCAGGGGCGTGATTTAAACAAATCGTATACAAAAACCATCGTTGATGTAACAAACCAAATATAAAAACCCGGACCCTTTTTGTTTCAGAGAATGTTGAGGGTTTCATGTTTAACATATTTGTTCAGCTCCAATGACTTAACATAAGCAACGGACCAAAATTTATTGAACAACTTTTTTGTTACCCAAAAATAATTTTTGTTAATTTTCGGTTCATTCTTCCCTGTGGTTCAGACTGATAAGTCATTATAAGATACGTTTCAGGACTATTGGACGATGGCAAAACGGTATACTTAAAGCTACTAAAGAGCCCTTAGTGGTCACGGGAGCGTAAACCCAATCCAATTATCGCCTGCTTTATAGGTTGGACACTAAAAAAATAGTTACAGTATATGACAACGAACCACATAATGCAGTATGCTTGACTCGGTAAAGGCAAAAGAAGTGTGTTATCAATATGGAAGTTACAGTATTGTGTCTTAACTTCTGGGTTA
This sequence comes from Dreissena polymorpha, assembly GCF_020536995.1. Taxonomy (NCBI): domain Eukaryota; kingdom Metazoa; phylum Mollusca; class Bivalvia; order Myida; family Dreissenidae; genus Dreissena; species Dreissena polymorpha. The sequence goes on along the minus strand of NC_068359.1, from coordinate 94,838,715 downwards.
GAATACTGCAAACGAGTCTACATCTGGCCACGGTATCGTTAAACAAGAGGGCCTGAAAGGCCCAAAGTCGCTCACCTGAGATAACAAGATATTATTAGGACAAATCTTCTGACCAAGTTTCACGAAGATCGGAAAATAAATGTGGCCTCTAGAGTGTTAACAAGGTTTTACTATAGCCATATAAGGAAAATGCCCCGCTCCCTGGCAGCCATATTTTTCAACCAACCGGCATCATTTTTGAACTCGTCCAAGATATTATTGGGATGAATCTTCTGACCAAATTTCATGAAGATTGGACAGTAAATGTGGCCACTAGAGTGTTAAAAAGATTTTACTATAGCCATATAAGGAAAAATGCCCCGCCCCTTGGAAGCCATTTTTTTCAAGCAAACAATTATTTTCGAACTCATCCAAGATATCATTGAGACCAATCTTCTGAGAAAATTTCATGAAGATTGGACAATAAATGTGGCCTCTAGAGTTTTAACAAGGTTTTACTATAGCCATATATAGCCATATAAGGAAAAATGCCTTGCCCCTGGTGGCCATGTTTTTAAAGCAACCAAAACCATTTTCGAACTCATCCAAGTTATCATTGGGACAAAATATTCTGACCAAGTTTCATGATGATCGGAAAATAAATGTGACCTCTAGAGTGTTAACAAGGTTTTACTAAAGCCATATAAGGAAAATCGCCCCGCCCCCGTGGTGGCCATGTTTTTCAACCAACAGGCATCATTTTTGAACTCGTCCAAGATATTATTGGGATGAATCTTCTGACCGAGTTTCATGAAGATCGGACTATAAATGTGGCCTCTAGAGTGTTAACAAGATTTTACTATAGCATTATATAGCCATATAAGGAAAAATGCCCCGCCCCTTGGCGGCCATGTTTTTCAAGCAAACATAACCATTTTCAAACTCATCCAAGATATCATTAAGACAAATCTTCTGACCATATTTCATTAAGATTGGACAATAAATGTGGCCTCTAGAGTGTTAACAAGGTTTTACTATATATAGCCATATAAGAAAAAATGCCCCGCCCCCTGGCGGCCATGTTTTTGAACCAACCGGCATCATTTTCGAACTCGTCCAAGATATTATTGGGATGAATCTTCTGACAAAGTTTCATGAAGATTGGACGATAAATGTGGCCTCTAGAGTATTAACAAGATTTTACTATAGCCATATAAGGAAAAATGCCCCGCCCCTTGGCAGCGATGTTTTTCTAGCAAAGGTTTTCATTTTTGAACTCATCCAAGATATCAGTGGGACAAATCTTCTGAGCAAGTTTCATGAAGATTGGAAAATAAATGTGGCCTCTAGAGTGTTAACAAAGTTTTACCATAGCCATATAAGGAAAAATGCCCCGCCCTCTGGCGGCCATTTTTTTCAACCAACTGGCATCATTTTCGAACTCATCTAAGATATTATTGGGATGAATCTTCTGACCAAGTTTTATGAAGATCAGACAATAAATGGGGCCTCTAGAGTGGTAACAAGATTTTACTATAGCCATATAAGGAAAAATGCCCCGCCCCTTGGCAGCCATGTTTTTCAAGCAAATGTAACCATTTTCGAACTCTTCCAAGATACCATTGAAACCAATCTTCTGACCAAATTTCATGAAGATTGGACGATAAATGTGGCCTCTAGAGTATTAACAAGATTTTACTATAGCCATATATAGCCATATAAGGAAAAATGCCCCGCCCCTTGGCAGCGATGTTTTTCAAGCAAAGGTTTTCATTTTTGAACTCATCCAAGATATCAGTGGGACAAATCTTCTGAGCTAGTTTCATGAAGATTGGAAAATAAATGTGACCTCTAGAGCGTTAACAAAGTTTTTTTACCATAGCCATATAAGGAAAAATGCCCCGCCCTCTGGCGGCCATGTTTTTCAACCAACCGGCATCATTTTCGAACTCATCTAAGATATTATTGGGATGAATCTTCTGACCAAGTTTTATGATGATCAGACAATAAATGGGGCCTCTAGAGTGTTAACAAGATTTTACTATAGCCATATACGGAAAAATGCCCCGCCCCTTGGCAGCCATGTTTTTCAAGCAAACGTAACCATTTTCGAACTCTTCCAAGATATCATTGAAACCAATCTTCTGACCAAATTTCATGAAGATTGGACAAAAAATGTTGCCTCTAGAGAGTTAACAAAGCAAATGTTGACGCCGCACAAGGCACAACGGACAAAAAGCGATCACAAAAGCTCACCATGAGCACGTTGTTCTCAGGTGAGCTAAAAACGTACTTGCATTTGCACTTGAAGTGTTCAATCTTAATGGTCATGAGATAGTGCTTACAATGCGATGTCTTATTTCATGTTTGCGATTATTGACAAGACATGAGCATTGAAATTTATAATCGGTTTTTGTGTGTGAAATATTTTATTCCATGGATGTGTTTTAATTCAGCAAACGAAATGCATCAACACACGTTGCAGGATGTAACAGAAGCATAACAGAATCGAGAACGTGTTCATCAAACACGAGTAATGAACTAAACCAATTTTCTTAGCAATAGATTGCAAAATTATTTTATTATTTTTCGAAAGTTTACAGAAACGTTTTCCAATAGTGTAATGCACAAATAAAGCGCATTGAATCATGGTGGGTCCTACTTCATACACAGATCATGCCTGTAGCAATAATCTTCCACAGATCTCGCAAATAGAGTGGCTTTAACAATAAACAACAAGATGTGTTTGTGAAACACTATGTCCCCGTATATGACGTTTGACCTTGGAGGATGACCTTGACCTTTCACCACTCAAAATGTGCAGCTCCATGAGATACACATGCATGTCAAATATAAAATTGCTAGCTTCAATATTGCAGAAGCGTCATTACATGAGCAATTTTGACCCATATATTTGACCTTGAAGGATGACCTTGACCTTTCACCACTCAAAATGTGCAGCTCCATGAGATACACATGCATGCCAAATATCAAGTTGCTATCTTCAATATTGCTAAAGTACTCATCAAATGAGCAATTTTGGCCACAAATATTTGATCTCTGACCTTGAAGGATGACCTTGACCTTTCACCACTCAAAATGTGCAGCTCCATGAGATACACATGCATGCCAAATATCAAGTTGCTATCTTGAACATTGAAATATTGCAAAAGTGTACATTAAATGAGCGATTTTGACCCATATATTTGACCTTTGACCTTGAAGGATGACCTTGACCTTTCACCACTCAAAATGTGCAGCTCCATGAGCATGCCAAATATCAAGTTGCTATCTTGAATATTGAAATATTGCAAAAGTGTACATTAAATGAGCGATTTTGACCCATATATTTGACCTTTGACCTTGAAGGATGACCTTGACCTTTCACTACTCAAATGTGCAGCTCCATGAGATACATATGCATGCCAAATATCAAGTTGCTATCTTCAATATTGCAAAAGTAATTGCAAATGTTAAAGTTGGCGCAAACCAACAGACCAACCAACCAACAGACCAACAGACAGGGCAAAAACAATATGTCCCCACTATAGTAGTAAAAACTAGAATGCACGAGGACACAACATAATATTTATATAAGCAATAAGAGTTGGAAACCGGTGTTGGGTTTAAATCATGAAGACTGAAACAATATAGTGTCAATAAACGATTTTTATTGTGAGGGGGGTGTAAATCAAAGCGCATCCAAATGGATAGTGGTTCATCACATAATTCATCAACATGTGCGACACTGAGTTAAGTTTTGAACGATTTCCCTAATTGTTCAGACCAAAAGTATATCAATTGTTCAGACTGTACATAAGCTCTGCGTCTAAATCTAATTATTATCAACAAATATTATGTAACTTTGATGTGCTCATTGTTTTAATCAACGGTCTAGTTCGAGCATGCTTTATACAAACAAAATACTGCAACCAAGAATATATTCGTACACTTATAGGAAAAATGTTTGAAAATGATTTTGTTTAAACTATACATGTATATCAATATTGATCTAGAAATAAATACAGAATGCTAAAAATTCCAATCAATAAATCTATAAGACGTAATTTGTCATCGATGTACATTTAAAACAAAGTCAGTTTGTTGGTGTGATTTTTTTTATTTCCATGGATGTGTTTTCATTCAGCAAACAAAAGACATCAACCAATGTTGCAGGATGTAACAGAAGCATGGCAGAATCGATTACGTGTACATCAAACACGAGCTATGCACTAAACCAATTTTGCAAACTTATATTATTATTTTTTGAAAGTTTACAGAAACGATTTCAAATAGTGTAATACACAAATAAAGCGGATTGATTCATTGTGGGTCCTACTTCATACACAGTTCATGCCTGTAGCAATAATCTTCAACAGATCTCGCCAATATAGTGGCTTTAACAATAAAAAAAACTAAAATGCACGAGGACACAACATAATATTTATATAAGCAATAGGAGTTGGAAACCGGTGTTGGGTATAAATCATGAAGACTGAAACAATATAGTGTCAATAAACGATTTTTATTGTGAGAGGATGAAAATTATAAAGTGCATCCAAATGGATATTGATGTGCTCATTGTTTTAATCAACGGTCTAGTTCGAGCCTGCTTCATTAGAACTGCCTTTAAATCCCGTATCTTAAAATTATGTTTATTGGCACCCTGCTGTATTCAAGAGCAGCGACCCGTATCAACTTTGACGATACAGGAAATAGTGCGATGTTCTATTGATAAGTTATATGAGAGAAAAGTTATAGATACAGATAAGAGATTTTATTGTGTATCAATATCCCTATCGGATTACCAAATGGTGGGCTAGACATTCCTTAAACAAAGTTTTGAAGAACTTACCTTTCATGTGCACATTATTATGGCAATAACATCGTGATAACCATATTGGTTACTACAAAGACAATGCTCGCCGGATAACTCTCTTTACTTAGACATTGTGACTTCAACAGTAAAGAAAGAGGTAAATGCGTAAAACAAACAACAAAAATCTGTTTCTAATACTAAAGTCAAGGTACTCTCTACTAAATAAACAAACATATTTTCAACCAAATATTCTTACAGAAAACGCAACCAAACTGTTCATTCAGTATGAGAAAGTTAAAATTGAAGAAAAAACCCTATATACATAATGACGGGCATATCTACATTGCACATTAAACATTTGAAGCTGCCATGTCACAGATTGCAAGACAAAGTGTGGCCAAAAACTGTTGTATAGAAGTGTCCTAAAAACGTTTTGTAAGAGTTGAAAATTAATGTTTTATTAAAGTGTGGAAAAAAACAAAACGTTTTATTAATCAAGACAAAAATCCTCATAAAATGCATTAAACTAAACTAAAATATTAAATCTTACATTTAGTTAACAAATAATGTAGTACTAATAAACTCTTTGTGAAAAGCCCATGCTTGAATTGAGTAGGACTTGTCAATATTTAATTGGCAATATTAATTGGTTAATTGCTATGTGGAGCATTTTGATCAAGGATTAGTCAATTCATTGACATGTAGCCTATTTGAAGACGAGATTTTCAACGATGTTATGCACATGTGGGAAGTACAATTAGATCCTCCATGTGAAAGAGTGATGCTCCTACCGCACCACATATTTTACACTGTTGTTTTTTTGTAAAAAAAATCCAGGTCACATAAGAAAATAATCAGCATTTTTGTCCCACGAGCTACTTTTTACTCTCAAAAGAGTTGTTTAAGGTGCTTTTGAAAGTTCCTTTAAAATAGGCTGAAATTATTTAACATGACAATTTCTTAATTCTTAAAATTGATAAACTTTTTTTTCATTTTTGCAATCTGTGATGTAGTAGCCTAAAGCCTGACATTAAACAATCTTCTCACACTATAAATACAACATATAACAATAAAGTTCCTTGAATTACTTGAAATAAACGTATTCAACAAACATATTAGCAATCAATGCTCAACAATATACAAAATACATAATATTAGTTCACATTAATTACATGATACTTCCAAAGATGCCCAGTAAAAAACAACCTCTTTAAATGTTTAACCTTAAAGTAAATAAAACTAAATGTATGCCATAGATACCGTAAATGTTTATATATTTCTGTTGCAATTGAATCAGTTTATAGAGCAAGTTTACATAGTGAGGTTAAATGGCATGACCTTTTTATTTAAATGGCAGAAAACAAAATGACTGATGAGTTACCGGTATGTTCATACATGTACCTGAATAGCCAAAAAACTTTAACTAATATGTCTAATATGTCACGTTCTGAGAAAACTGGGCATAAGGCATGTGCGTAGTGTCCCCCCAGATTTGCCTGTGCAGTCCGCACAGGCTAATCAGGGACGACACTTTCGGCCTTCATTGGATTTTTAATAAGAAGAGACTTCATTTAAATAAAAAATGTCATAAAAGCGGAATGTGTCGTCCCTGATTAGCCTGTGCGGACTCCACAGGCTAATCTGGGATGACACTTTATGCACATGCATTATGCCCAGTTTAGAACAATATGTCCTTACCACATTTGAGTACAAACCTTAACATTAACATTACTTTTCTCTTCAAATGAAAGTATCTCTTAAACAAATATGAGACAACTAAGGATGAATACACTCTTAAAAAAATTATGAGAGGACACTTTAATACAACCACTTAATTACTCAGCATAATGATGATGACATGGATATAATCAAAACAATAATATAACAAGAAACCGTCGGACACGGGTGATGCTCCCCAAAGGTTTTTTTTGGTCACAATATTGCACTATATATTCAGATAAAAGGAAACGTCTTGAGGGGCATAACTTTGTACAAAATAATACGATGGATGGTTTAGCAACTTAAATTTTTAAAGGGCCATGACTCTCTAAATATATCATCTAACCAGAACCCACAAATAACATGCGCATCTCCTCAAGGTAGTTAAGCTTCCCATAAAGCTTCATTGAATTCCAGTCAGTAGTTGGGAGGACAAGAATTGCACTATATGAACAGTTAATGGAAAATTTCAAAGGACCATAACTCTGTGAACAAGAAACCTTCGGAGACGGGTGATGCTCCCCAAAAATTTTGTCACAGTATTGCACTATATATTCAGATAAAAGGAAACTTCTAGTAGTTGGATTTGTCTTTTGAGATTGTCTTACTACCAGTGCACATTAAGGTCTCATTGGCCACCGTGCACTGGTCTATTTGGATCTAAATTATTTCTTTGGCGAATACCCGGGAAGCCGGGGTAAATTTGACCTACTTTGGCTCTAAATTAATCTTTCTCCCCTGAAAGGTCACAGGGGCAGGTCGGGCTACAATAACCTCGTGAAGAGGCCAGTAGGACCTGTAAATAAACTCTGAAATACACACACTTCTAGTAGTTGGGAGGACAAGAATTGCACTGTATGTACAGTTAATGGAAAATTTCAAAGGGCCATAACTGTAAAAATCATCCGACCAGAACCCGCTGATAATATGCATATCTCCTCTTGGTAGTGAAGCTTCCCATAAAGTTTCATAGAGTTCCGGTCATTAGTTGCCGAAATATAACCCGGACAAAAATTGTGCACGGACGGAAGGACACACGGACAGACGAAGCGGCGACTATATGCTCCCCCCAACATTTTTTTTTGGGAAGGGGCCCTAAAATCATCCGACCAGAACCCGCTGATAATATGCACTTCTCCTCTTGATAGTGAAGCTTGCCATAAAGTTTCATTGAATTTCGGTCATTAGTTGCTGAGAAATAGCCCGGACAAAAATTGAGCACAGACGGAAGGACACACTGACAGACGAAGCGTCGACTATATGCTCCCCCCAAAAAATTTAGGGGAGCATAACAACATAAACAAGTGTCAATATGACCAGACATTGACAATACCTGAGCGAAAATAATATGTTGCAGTACTTAACATTATAGTTACTACTCAAAGTTTTGTGACGCTTAAAAATAATTAGTTTTTTTTTAGTCTCAAAATTTTAAAATCATTTCAAGTGTTTTGATTTTGTTGTACATTCACATTCATCTGCAAGGTTTTATGACCATCTTAAGGTTCTAAAGGGGATGTGTCATGGCAAACATGTAATTCCCCTAATTATAAGGGAAAATCTGTATGACTGAACATTTGGAGTCAAACAAAATAATTATTTTGGCTAAGAAAGTGTCTGTCCAAAAACTGAGAGTTTCAGAAAACTAGGGATAATTGTTTGTAATAAAATACAACAACAGTAATTGTATGAGTGTAAAAAAATAAAGTCAAATAAAACAACAACACAAAACTACGTTTGTTTAGGCTTTCTAAACATCAAAATGTTTTCTTCCTCATGTTGAAAAAATAAGTTTCAAGTGTCAAATTTCAATAACAGAAATACCAAATATAGAGAAATCTTGCACACTTAATATAATGTGAACCCTTTTTTACAACAGACCAAACATATATTGTTTCATTTCATGAAAGAATCCTTAAATTACAAAAAAAACAACATTTAAGAGATTTACATGCAAATACCCTCAATGACTGAATCAGAACATGTGAGTTTTAGTCAGTTCTGGCAAAATTAATTTTGAAATGCTTTATTGACAATCTGAAATGGTGTATGCAGTTTGTTAACAATGATGATTTAAATAATTCATATACACAAATATGCGTAATATTCTTGCTGAATGATGAACTATAAAACATGTAAAGCCGAATTAACCCTATCCCACTCAGAAGCAAAGTGAAAATACCGGGTAGCTATGTGCAAGAGCATAAAACCAGAACAGCCTGTGAGTAGCTCGCAGTCTGTTCAGGTTTTATGCTGTTTGTTTGCTGCTCATCAGTATCTAAGGGTTGGAAATGAAGCCTTTAAAATATATATCTTTAAAATATATATCTTGCTAGGTTTTTAATTAAATTTGACTTTCTTAGAAACTACAAATTGGTCAAAATATGAATCTCATAGGTAAAGGCTTAACACAGCAGAAAAAGCACATATGTTGTACTGGTCAAGACCATAACAAAACAAAAACAATACCATATTTACTAGCAACAATTTTAACATTCAAGCATTCACACAAAAATGTAATAACATTTATAAACAAGGGACAAAATTGTCACAAAACCAGGTTTTCATTGTGAAAAAAAAATCTGATAAAGGGAGAAAACTCAAACTGAACTTTTGAAATGACCAAAAAAAATTAACCCCCTTTGTAAGTTTTTTTTTTTTTTTAAATCTATTTTTAGTCGTGGCGACCTTGACATTGGAGATATTGACGTGATTCTTTCGTGGGACACACCGTCCCATGATGGTGAACAAATGTGCCAAATGATTTTAAAATCTCACAATGAATGACATAGTTATGGCCAGGACAAGCTCATTTATGGCCATTTTTGACCTTTGAACTCAAAGTGTGACCTTGACCTTGGAGATATCGACGTAATTATTTCGCGCGACACACCGTCCAATGATGGTGAACAAATGTGCCAAATGATTTTAAAATCTGACGATGAACGACATAGTTATGGCTCGGACAAGCTCATTTATGGCCATTTTTGACCTTTGAACTCAAAGTGTGACCTTGACCTTGGAGATATCGACGTAATTATTTCGCGCGACACACCGTCCAATGATGGTGAACAAATGTGCCAAATGATTTTAAAATCTGACAATGAACGACATAGTTATGGCCCGGACAAGCTTATTCCGCCAGCCAGCCCGCCATCCAGCCAGCCCGCCAGCCCGCCCGCATTCGCCAATCTAATAACCAGTTTTTTCCTTCGGAAAACCTGGTTAAATATCAGTAACTGTGCATATCAACATTAACTGCATTCAGTAAATTTAATATAATAAATTAAAAATTAGTATACATAAAGAAAACAACAATTGAAAGAAAACAACAATTGAATCTTCCACAAGACGTTTAACAGGTTCAGAACATGTGTTAGGGTTTTGTACATCACTTGTTCCATTAAATTACCATTTCAATAAAATTGAACTCTAACAAAATGAATTGTTGGTTACATGGCAGTGTCCATACATCAATCGGTTAGTTTTGCGATTAACCCATTTATGCCTAGCATCTAGAAAAAAGGCCTTTGCAAAAAGCATAGACCCAGATGAGACGCTGCATGATGCGGCGTCTCATCAGGGTCTGCACTGTTTGCTTAAAGGAATTTTTGTAAGAAATATTCTAAATATAGAAATAAATATACTAGACATCCATAATTAATTGATCCAATTTTGCAGGATGGGAGAGTCCACTAGGCATAAATGGGTTAAAAAAAAACATAGTTTTGCATCATAAGGTGTTCAGTGCAGACCATCAGAATATTGTGTGAAGATAATACCTAATGCAAGTAAACTTCAAATAACATTTTACAATCAGATAATACAGTTTCAAATGCAAACCTTGACTTTTTTAACAGCAATTGGCAACCCGAAACAAAATCTCCAATCATTTGAGGGTTAAATGCAAAACTGTTGCATCTTATATAAAAATGTGAAGAAGATACACCAGTTACATGCTAAACCCTCAAGTTGCAGATAAGTTTGAAAATTGTCAACATGTTAATTTAACCTGCTTATAACTTGAACAGTTACAAACACAGTGCAATATATATTTACAGAAGTAACAAACATGTTCCAAACATCAGTATTATTGTTAACAAATATCATGACCTTTCCTGGGATTTGTTTTTAATGAGCATTGACCATTAAAAACATGTCATTTATTTCCCACAAAAAGGTTAGTGTTACTTTAAATTTCTTAGTACAGAGTACATACATGTAGGTCCTTATCATTGCAAAAAATATCTTTGCGCTGATTTCATTTTATTAGCTGTAATGAGATTAATAAAAAAAAAACATGTAGATTTTTTTTATCAACCTTTAAAAAGATTTAATAACAATGTGTACTACACATAATTGATTGTCGCAAGTAACCCTCCACTAAATGAAGACCACCTCTAAAATAAAGAAAATCATGTATTGCCGTGCAGACATCAAACAAAAATATTATTTCTTGTGAAAAATTGTCTTCAAGTAAGTGTCGAAGAAGTACACGTGTAAAAAAACTTGTACAATATAATTTAATACTATCCATACATTGTATTTTTCTCAGTAAAATAACAACCTTTCACACCTATAAATAAATCCTTTGAAAGAGAAGTAACTAACATCTTTTGCCCTATGCAAGTTACCTAAATAAAGGAGACAGCCCAATCCTTTCTTTCTGGACTCCAAACTTCTATCGAAAGAATCGTCCCTTAAAGAGAGAGTAATTATCAATCGCCTTGACCATATCACACCTGGGTCTTCATATCTCGGACAGATGATGATTGAAAACCGGAAAGGTGATAAATACAACCGGGTCAGGTCATTAAAATGTGGAGATATCTGGATTTCATTTTCCATATTCAACTCTCAACCTTAAATCTCTATGGAAACGTGGAACTCGTTAAGAAGAAATTATTATTAATATAATTTCACCAAGACTAGTCTTTAACATTTTGGAGGATGCTGAAACCATTTAAGCTATTGTCATTCAGGCCTTCATCACTTGATGATTCCATAAAAAGAAAGTTATCCATCATTATGTTTAACCGGAAAGGTCTATATCTACGATTTAACCATCAAAACTTGTTCATCTCTGGGCCTTAACTCTCCAACGCAAGACAAAATAACAGCTGACCCTGAGGACAACGAAGAACGCGCACAGAACTATGAAGTCTACATAGAACTTTGCTTTATCAACATCAAGGTCAGACAAAATGGTTTCCGGATCGAAGTGGCGACATTCCGGACTGCGTATATCTTTCTCACAGTCTAACGACTCCCTGTCGAAGCCATACACTGCCTGGAGTGTACCTTCGAAGGCATACCTAAAAAATAAACAAACATATGAGCTGCGCTCTGTGAAAAGGGGGTTAAATGCATGTGCCTAAACAGTCGTCCCAGATTAGCCTGTTCGGTCAGGCTAATCAGGGACAACACTTTCCAACTAAACTGTATTTTGCTAAAAATACTTTCTTGAAACATAATATCATATAAACGGGTGTCTTCCCTGATTTACCTATGCGGACTGCACAGGCTTATCTGGGACATCACTTAATGCATATGCATTAAACCCCCCTTTCACAGAGCACAGCTCATATATGTCTACAGTTCTCAAAGCATCATCAGGGAAAGAAATAAGCCTATGGGCCATTGAATTTGTTGTTGGTCTCATATGTAAGCTAAAAAAACACTATAGGTCTTCAAGCTTACAAGATGTACTCAAAGAATGAAAAATCAGAACTAAGGTAAGTGTGTTTCTATCTCTGCAACTTTGTTAGATCAAATGTGCAACTTATTCTTTGATCAAGAGCAACAGCTTTAGTTTTTGTTTTCAGACAAGTCCAAGAATATATCTAAAAGTATGAAGCAGAATTTCATTACAATTTTACAAACACTTTTGTTAAGTAATCACAGGTAAGTATGGAATACATGTATTTATATTCTGCCTGAACTACTGGTGTAATTACTTTAATGGGTCATGCATCATAAATATTCCTTAAGTTCCAAGAGAATTAGTAAAAACCTTTGCTATGTTTAGGCATTCACAAAACACATAAACCTCATAAGATGTCTTCATTGGCATAGTGTTTTTGTTTAAAAAAATATTTTTTACTTGTTCTATTGTGTAGGAGGTATACAATAATGGAATAGTACAAGACAGAGGGACTATAAACCCATTTATGCCTAGCGTCTAGAAAAAAGGCCTTGGAAAACAGCGCAGACCCAGATGAGATGCGGCATGATGCGGCGTCTCATCAGGTTCTGCGCTGTTTGCTTAAAGGAATTTCTGTAAGAAATATTCTAAATATAGAAATAAATATACTAGACATTCCTAATTTTGGAAATAAATTGATCCAATTTAGAAGGATGGGAGAGTCCACTAGGCATAAATGGGTCTATTTGTATCGCATTTGTTGATTGAGAGACAACGCATTCCACTTGCTGTGCTCGCACACAATAAACAATTGGCAAAACAACATACTGGAAACTCAGAGTCATGTAATATCCACAATATATTGCATGTGTACGGCCCATTGGCAGTCATACATCCCTATGTAAGACATGTGGACGGCCAATTGGCAGTGATACATACCCTATGTAACATATGTGGACAGCCCATTGGCAGTGATACATACCTTATGTAAGACATGTGGATGGCCCATTGGCAGTGCTATATACCCTATGTAAGACATGTGGACGGCCCATTGGCAGCGATACATACCCTATGTTAGACATGTGGACGGCCCATTGGCAGTAACACATACCCTATGTAAGACATGTGGACGGCCCATTGGCAGTGATACATACCCTATGTAAAACATGTGGACCCCCATTGGCAGTGATAAATACCCTATGTAAGACATGTGGACAGCCCATTGGCAGTGATACATACCCTATGTAAGACATGTGAACGGCCCATTGGCAGTGACACATACCCTATGTAAGACATGTGAACGGCCCATTGGCAGTGACACATACCCTATGTAAGACATATGGACGGCCCATTGGCAGTGATACATACCCTATGTATGACATGTGGACAGCCCATTGGCAGTAATACATACCCTATGTAAGACATGTGAACGGCCCATTGGCAGTGACACCTACCCTATGTAAGACATGTGAACGTCCCATTGGCAGTGACACATACCCTACGTAAGACATATGGACGGCCCATTGGCAGTGATACATACCCTATGTATGACATGTGGACAGCCCATTGGCAGTGATACATACCCTATGTAAGAAATGTGAACGGCCCATTGGCAGTGATACATACCCTATGTAAGACATATGGACGGCCCATTGGAAGTAATACATACCCTATGTAAGACATGTAGGATATCCACTGCAGATAGATTGGTATGGTGTCAAAGTTCACGAAGAACCCGCTGAACAGAAGTAGAGGTATTGATGTTATTGGTCCCAAGAACACTGCAACCTGCAAAGTAAACAGGAAATTTCCACTGTTAATTTGAATTGGTTAAAATAGTATCAACACATGACTATTGTCAAGCAATTAAGTCCCCTACCGGCTCCACCATTGTCAGAAATTCCAGATTTTTTTAAATATATATTTGTTGCCATAGCAACAAACTTTTTTTATTTAGGAACAAAATGAAATGACGTGCTTAATGTCCATATTGCCGTCTATCCTTGTTTCAAGTTTCATGAAAAAATATTAAGAACTTTAAAAGTTATTGCAGGATCCAGAAAACCACCATTTTCAGCAGTATTTCTAGTCTATTTGTTGCCATAGCAACCATAATTTTTGACGTCGGAACGAAATGAAATGACGTGCATATTGTCCATATTGCCATCTATCCATGTTTCAAGTTACATGAAACAAGAAATATCTTTAAAAAAGATATACGGCGTAAATAGTTTAATGAATGAGATCAAGGATAGCGAATGTCTTATTCTGTGCAGTTCTTAGCTGCATCACACGCAGTACGGGATGTTACGGGGAGTTTTCGCGGCTTATTTTACATTATAACATATTGCTGGTCATAAACCTATAGATACAAAACAGAAAACCAAAAGAAGAATGGAAGTGAAATTTAAACATATGAGTCAACCAGCCACACGAGAACAAACCTGTTTTAGTGGTCTGTCGGGCATTGCTATTTGATTCGATTATTAACAGTATCGAGAATCATCGTGCTCATGCTTAAAGTGATATTATGGGCATTTTGCACTGTTGAATTGAGCTGAAAAGAATTAACAGGTCAAAATAGTTAGTTAAAATGTGGTTACTGATCAATTATCTGCAACTCACCTTGCTACCAGTTGTTTATAAAAATATATTTTATATTCGATATTCTTACGTGACCCACCCAGTCCTGTAAGCCGAAATGATCCGTAAAACAATATTGTGTCTTTGTGTCGTATGAACAAATCTGCACTAAAACAAAATTTAGGTTCAACTCGTAAACGCATGATCAGTTGTCAAACGAAAGTACGGTTAATATTCAAATGCATTATTTTTCTCTTTCTGGTATATTGTTTTAGTATGTTGATGCTGCATTAATTACTATAAGTGTATATGAAGTAGAAACATCAAAAATAATCAACGGTTGCGATAGACACCTATAAACTGTTACATGCTCATAATATCACTTTAGTACATTAGGCAATATGGTGGAATAATTATTGTTAAATTTATTAAAAATAATATTTATCATTGTATTGTTGAAAACACATTAAGAATCTATTATTGACATACCATAATTATATTGCTGAATATCTTCTTTTAACATATTTCTGGTCTAAAGAAAATTCCAGGTAACCTAGTTCACGGATAGCGTCTTTATTATATAACGATTATTTTACTGACCGCGAACTCCGGTGATGACCTGTATATAAACTCTGAATGTCCGCGACTTGACCCGAAACCTCGCGGGTTGAAATGCAATTCTTTAAAGTGAGGCCTCGCTTCCACTGCTCTTTATACTTTTACATGTTAACATGTTGACAGGAATATGGAAGTAAGTACTAAATATGAGAACATAGCCTTTTAAGTATAAACGCTTTTGCGCTGGTAATACTCTGAAAATAAAAGGTGTACGCACAAACTGTATTGATGTCGAGAATTGAGTGTAAAACTGTTCTATCTATTAAGCCTTTTCATTAGAGATAAAATTGTTTCATACAGTAAAACAGTGGTACAAAGACGCGGATATGTTTCCAATGTTCTGGTGGTATACTCAAATCAGCCAATGGAATAAATGAAGTGTATTCATTCGTACCTAGTCGCGGGAAATTGTATTTGAATTTTATTGGACACTTACAAAGGTCAAGTCAGGGTGAAAAGCTGGCTTATGCAGCTTACGCCGAAAAATATTAAGAACTTTAAAAGTTATCGCAGGATCCAGAAAACCACCATTTTAAGCAGTATTTCTAGTCTATTTGTTGCCATAGCAACCATAATTTTTAACGTAGGAACGAAATGAAATGACCTGCATAATGTCCATATTGCCATCTATCCATGTTTCAAGTTTCATGAAACAATATTAAGAACTTTTAAAGTTATTGCAGGATCCAGAAAAGTGTGAAGGACGGACGGAGATGAAACCGGTAGGGGACTAATAATCATCAACATCAACATCATCATCAGGCTATAATTATTACAATCATCTAGAGTATTTTCTAACTTAACTTACCTGTTATCACAATCTACATAGCCATAAAGACATCAAATCATCATCATCATCATCATCATCATCATCATCATCATCATCATCATCATCATCATCATCATCATTAAGGGATTTCAATAGATTTTGAAAACCAGATATGTCAAATGAACCCAAACTTGAAATGTTCAGGGGTAAAATGAAATGTTCAGTGGTTAAATAACTTTAATCAAAGGTTATTTTGTTTAATACCCTTCAGATTTTCTTTTGAATAAATTTAAAAGAATACCATGCAAACAATACACATTTTATGATGAAAAAAATAGTTTGGAGTTACATTTTTTGGTAATTGTTTTGTCAATATGATGCAAGGAAGATTATTTGCATGAGTCACAAGTGAGACAATTTCGCTATGCTAGCATTTAAAAGCAGAATTCTGCTTCAGTTAAAATCCTTATCATCCCAAGTCTACCTGAAGAGATGTAGCGGCCCCTATTAGCAGCCCCAGTGACTGGGCCACAAGAGAGGTCTGTGTTGCCAGGGTCAGGAACATCACAAATCTCATCAGGTCACTCGGCTGTGATGTCATGAAGTACACGATGCTGCCGTAGATCAGGGGGTAGATGATCTGAAATGTATACAAATGGCTGAACGTTCGCTCAAAGTTTTAGAGGTGCAAATGAAGGCAAACGATTAATCATGACCAAAAGATATCCATTATTAGTCCAGAGTAAATTTTCTTTTAAAGGACCACTGTAATGATTGTGCGATGTAACCTACAAAACATTTAACCTCTAGTCTTTGCAGTTTCAAATGCATTTAAAGTATATTTTAACTATTGAGATATATAATTATATGTATTTGTTCTTACAATTTACTTTTGTGTTACAAGTACCAAATTGAGGCTGTATTTTTTTTTTAGACCAAAATACATTTAATAATAGGTTTGCATAACTTCTTTCAAAGTCACCATTTCCATGGTATAAAAATCACGAATTTTGATGATTATAAAAATTATCATTTTAAAAGTTTCTAAATCACTGTTTTCAACAATAATAAAATATATAACAATCTTGCAAATATTCAATAATCGTAACTTTGAAATCCTATAAAAATCCCAATTAAGAATGATTATATTAGCCTTGTTATATGAAAAATATGGACTAAATGCACTTGCTCCAAGCGTCACAGATTAGCCTGTGCAGTCAGCACAGGCGAATCAAGGAGAACATTTTCCAACTATACAGGATTTTTGTCTAGTAAAACGTTCTTTAAATGAAGTCCTTAAGTGCTGAAAGTTTTATCTCCGGTTGGGCTATGCAGTTTGCACAGGGTTATAAGGAATTAAACTTTACGCACATGGATTCAGCCCAGTTTTACCAGAACGAGGCTCAAACAATATAATTCTGTTTATTGCATACCTGGAAGGGGAGGTCGGCCATTGTCTTGGCAAAATAGTACGCCTTAAGACTGTACCAGTAGTTCAGATGCTCCCTTATGCACACAGTCATCTCCATTGGAACTGGAATTGGTGATTAACACATTGGAATTCCAACAAATTAATAATAATACAACATATAAATAAACATATAACAGGCAAATTGGTTGAATTGATATCCCCCCACCAATATGCTTCTGGACACAAAAGTGTTATATTTGACACAAAAAAAGGCATTTTTTCAAGATACAAAGGACCATAACTCCGTTATTAACATATGGTATTTGGCATGCATCATCCTCTTATTCATATATATATCCACATGCCAAGTTTCAATGAAATCAGCCAAAACACTTCTAAGGCACACACAAAAGGCATTTTATCAAGATACAAAGGGCCATAACTCCGTTATTAACAGATGGTGTACAATGCCATTTGGTGTGCATCATCCTATTATCCATATATATACTCATACCAAGTTTCAATGCAATCTGCCAGCGCTCTTCCAACATATGACTCCGGACGGACGAAAAGACGCACAGACGGACAACGCCAAAACAATATCCCTCCGCCTATGGCGGGGGATAATTATATTTCTTAAGAAGTTGTTTAGTCCATGCTGGTACATTAAGCTACAAACACTTCTTTGAACTAGCTTAAAAGTCTAGGAAGTTTTTCAGTACTAAGTTCACATATACCAGAAACTGACAAATGAATATGAGGCATGGATAGTGGTAGAAATAATTTCACGAGAACTAACGCCAGTTACTTACATGTTAAAACTGTAGGCCTAAGAGAAAAGTCAAGAAAGACTTTTCGGTTGCTATAATCTAATGTAAACTTCCTACTCAATATTTGACAACATTTCAAAAGGTCCATTTGAAACCCTTTTCCGCTTAGAAGCAAAGTTAAAATGGCTACATGCAACCAGCATAAAACAGAACAGCCTGCAAGTTTTTTGCAGTCAGTTAATGTTTTATGCAGTTTGCTGCTAAGCAGCATCTTAGGGTTGGAATTGAAGCCTTCACAACTTGAATCTTGTTAGAATGGTTAATAAAGTTTTAAAATTCTATTTGTTTTTCTAAGGGACAACATACATGTCAAAATCTGTATCTGCGTATAAAAAAGTTTTTTAATTTCTATTTGATTCTCTAAAGGACAACACACACGTCAAAATCTGTATCTGCTTTAAAAAAGGTTTAATGATCATTGAGTCAAAGTAAGCATCTGAGTGGTAAAGGTTTCAATAATAGATTACTTACATGTCATTACAGTGGGCATGAGAGCGGAGAACATAAGGAAGAGGACTGTGAAGAAGAGGCAGCCGGCGTTGTTGAACACCTTGGTCGCCTCGTTACCGATGCCCAGGTACAGCAGGCCAATCAGAATGCCCACGATCAGGTGGGCGATCAACCGAAGACGGGTCAGAGTCTGGAATGAACCAAAGTGGGTTTCAGACCTTTTTGAGCCGAATCTACCGGTCCCTTAAACTGACCCATTCCCAGAGTGACATGTTAAAATAAAATGCCTTTTTTTTTCAATTTGGAATAAGTTTTGAATAATAATTATGTCTCAATTTTATTTCAGTTATATCTTACAATGTATATAATTATAGTTTATCAATTTGGTTCTGATAATTTGACTTATTATAAAGAGTAACATAATTTTTTTAAAACAAAATCAGTGGATTTTTTTGCGCAAAACAATACCCAATCAGGAAATAGCATTTTTCCCAAAATGGCTAGAAAAAGGTATAGTTGCCATGAAAAGTCTGGAAAGTGTGTGTTTTGTGGCCATGTGAGTGACTGTAAACTTTGAATGACAAGTTTGGAAACAAGAGCTGTCAGAGGACAGCGCGCTCGACTATTCGAGTACTTGACAGTATAACGTAAGCCATCAAGGAGAGGGGGGGGGGTATAATGTGGGTGTGTGGTAATTTAATAGATGATCTTTCAAAAACAAGGGAAACAAAAAAAAATAATTTGGGGGGGGGGGATTCTGGGGTGGGGCATGGGGGATGGTTTGGGTGGAGTGCATTGTGGTATGTTTGGTAAGTGTTGTTTTGTCAATGTATGAATCAAATGTGATCATTAATAAAGAATTAATGGCAATTCAAGCAAAATGTTCAATTATCTAAGTATAAAATGGGCCATAATTCTGTCAAAATGCTTGATACAGTTGTCTGCTCTTATTTATAGATTGAGGTCATGTTGGTATACAAGTATGCAAAATATAAAAGCAATATGTCAAAGGACATAGGAACTATTTGGGTTGGTATGCAAACTTTAACATAGATTTATCAATAATATGCATATTCTAAGTATAAAAGGGGCAATAATTCTGTCAAAATGCTTGATACAGTTGTCTGCTCTTGTTGATACATGTAGGTTGGGGTCATGTTTGTAAACAAGTATGCAAAATATGAAAGCAATATGTCAAGGGACATAGGAAATAATTGGGGTAGTACGTAAACTTTAACATTTGCACACTAACGCTAACGCCGATGCTGGGGCGAGTAGGATAGCTCCACTATATAATTATATTTCATATATAATAGTCGAGCTAAAAATGCAATTAGATGCAATAATCATGCCTTAAAGCCTGTTTGTAATATACTAATATAAAGAAAGAATTTAATCCTTACCGCATCCCGCATGATGGACATGAAAGTGCGGAAGAAGAGGATCTTAAACTGTGTAAACGAGGATGTGTTAAACGTGTGGCAGTCATTTTCGCCCTTCATGTCCTGTGAATAAAGTGCAAAATATAGTAGAGCATGTATGAACATAGAAATGAGGTGGTTAAACCGTTTAAGTGTGTATATATGATCTTCCTTGTATTCAAATTAAATTAAATATTGATTTATAGCAAACTAGCATTATGGTGACCGTTCAGTTCAGTATAACATAAATGAAATTACAGTTTTATGCGACTGCTTTTGTTAAGTTAAGTCGAAAACTTATGTACAATCTGAGATATTCGGTGCAGAATTGCTTATATAAAGTAAATATTTTGTTTGAAAAAAAAACACACAAAAAACACGGTACATCTGTATCGGCCTATGCTTATATTAACTGCTTTTGTAATGAATTCTTTAAAGTAAGCAACAATGTCATTATCTTAACATTGCAAGTTTATTAATACCTTACATTGCTGACTTTTGCTCATTCATATCTTTGTTGGTTTTGGTTCAATTTTAAGATAATTAAATATTTGCATTGAAATGATATTTGCATTGAAATCTTTTTCGAACACCTTCAAGCAGCCATAAATGAAATATAATTCAAGAAAGCTTAACAAACAAAGTTACAATTTTATTTTCAAAGTAAACTACCTGTGTTTATATTGTGTAAACTATTAATGTGTAACATTCAATATCATCAAATAAAGCATTTTCATAAATTATTAGAAAAATCTGTTGCGTGCTGATAATAAATTACATAAACCATATTTGCACTAAATGCATGCGGCCTTTTAATGGCAATTTCAATCCAAAATAATTTTTATAGATATTGAATATTTCAATCACACATTTTTACATGAAATTGCAATTACACCATAGAAATTATCAAATAGTTATTGCTTAACCAAAACAATACCCAATTCACAAAAAGCCACACAAAAATGTATATTATTTGTCAGCTATAAATGAAAAACAATTAGTTCCACTTTACTTAACTTACTTCAGGAAACAAAATGTAAAAATATTACCTCATTCAAATATAAGTAAAATAATGGTAAAGAACAAAAAGTATGAACATGGGACGAGAAAAGAAAACCATATGCCATGGCAATTATGTCACAACAAAACAAAACCAATTTTTTACAAACAATTATCTGTTTGTACTTTGTACTCCTTGTGTTAAAAGCTGGAAGCACAATAAGTATCGAGTATTAAGGTTCTCTAGTCTATGTTAGTAACCCATGGGTACAAGGATGCTATACAACAATTCAAAACCACTACACATTTGTAAATAGTGTATAACATCAACTGACATAAATATCTCACAATACCTTAGACAAAACCCTTTTGTGTAAACCCACTATTCAGACCTCATGTGTAAACCCACTTTTGCTAACCCAGATTCGCAAACCACATACATGTTTGCAAGCCAACGTTGTCAACCTCAAGTTGAGTGCAAACAGCTTGTAACAGTATAATTATTTTGAACAGTGAACTATGTGACATTTCTTTGCATATTTGCTTGTAGTAACATCTGTTTTGTGCTTAATAGTTTAGTAATAAAACATGCCAATGTCTTAGAAAATACAATGAACCCCCACATAAATGTTCTGATTGAAATGAAGTATTTGATATTGTACATAAAAGTGACTCAAACTAAACTTTCTGATCAGAGATATTTAACAACTGAAAACAAATGTTTGCACTCAACCATACAACTCTGCACTTCCATTAAAACTCCACTGAAGTGAACACTTGTTACATATTTTTTTATCCTATAGCCAATACATTTTTGACGGAATAACTAAAAAACCAAATAAATCTAAAACTCCACTCATGAAAACCTATACTGTTAGTACATGCATGCATATACAAACCTCGCTGAGTGTCGATTCAGACTCAGAATCATATCCACTCTGTTAGAAAATAGATATGCATACAGCGATTTACTATCAACATGCTTAATACGTCATGAGATATTCTATGTACATGTACAGTATAATTTTCTATTAATGGTAAATGCATTTTTTGTGAATGTGTTTCTTACAATGCTATATATAGTATAAAGTATCATTTTACTAATTGTATAGTTATTTTTTCCTAAGAACATCTGGTATGTTACTGGTGTTTACAAAGTTCAGGAGTTAAGTTTTGCGCTGCAATAATCATTAGTGAGGTGTACATGATGGCTTCAGTTTCCCTAATATGATTAGTTTTTGCAGTTTTTGTTTTACAAAACCACACAGGTAAACCAGAGTTATGTTGCTATGTTCTTTTCAGAAGATATTAAATATTTATATAACTTCTTCGTTACTTTTTTTCTTCTAAAAATTGCAAAAACAAGAGCTGTGTTCATGAAAAACAATGCCCCCTACTGCGCCACTTTGAAGCCATTTATTTGACCTTTGACCCTGAAGGATGACCTTGACCTTTAACCACTCAAAATGTGCAGCTCCATGAGATACACATGCGTGACAAATATTGAGTGGCTATCTTCAATATTGCAAAATTTGACCTTGACCTTGAAGGATGACCTTGACCTTTCACCACTCAAAATGTGCAGCTCCATGAGATACGCATGCATGCCAAATATCGAGACGATATCATCAATATTGAAAAATGTTGACCTTTGATCTTGACCTTGAAGGATGACCTTGACTTTGACATTTCACCATTCAAAATGTGCAGCTCCATGAGATATGATACGCATGCATGCCAAATATCGATTTGCTATCTTCAATATTGCAAAATTTGACCTTTGACCTTGACGGATGACCTTGACCCTTCACCACTCAAAATGTGCAGCTCCATGAGATATGCATGAATTCCAAATATTGAGTCGCTATTTTCAATATTGCAATATTTGACCTTGAAGGATGACCTTGACCTATTACCACTCAAAATGTGTAGCTCCATGAGATACACATGCATGCCAAATATCAAGTTGCTATCTTCAATATTGCAAAGGTTATGGGCAATGTTAAAGTATTTGGACGGACTGACGGATGGACAGACTGACTGAAAAACAGACAGACGGACGGACTGACGGACAGTTCAAAAACTATATTTCACCCTTTGGGAGCATAAAAAAATTATGGCGAATGTAAGTTTTCAAACGGACGGACGGATGATATATATTTGACATGTGACCTTAAAGGATGATCTAGACCTTTCACCCTTCAAAATGTGCAGCTCCATGAGATACACATGCATGCCAAATATCAATTTGCTATCTTCAATAAAATTGAAAAAGTTATGGCCAATGTTAAAGTTTTTGGACGGACGGACAGACGCCATATATTTGACATATGACTTTAAAGGATAACCTTGACCTTCACCTTTCACCACACAAAATGTGCAGCTCCATGAGATACACATGTATGCAAAATATCAAGTTGCTATCTTCAATATTGAAAAAATTATGGCCAATGTTAAAGTTTTCGGACGGACAGACAGACGCCATATATTTGACATTTGACCTTGAATGATGACCTTTACCTTCATCTTTCACCACTCAAAATGTGCAGTTCCATGAGATACACGTGCATGCCAAATATCAAGTTGCTATCGTCAATATTGAAAAAGTTATGGCCAATGTTAAAGTTTTCGGACGGACAGATGCCATATATTAGACATTTGACCTTGAAGGATGACCTTGACCTTTGCCTTTCACCACTCAAAATGTGCAGCTCCATGAGATGCACATTCATGCCAAATATCAAGTTGATATCTTCAATATTAAAAAAAGTTATGACCATTAAAGTTTTCGGACAGACGGACAGACTGCATGACATACTGACATACTGAACGGACAGTTCAACTGCTATATGCCACCCTACCGGGGCATAAAAAAATATATATAAAGATAACACAGAAGAACAAAAAAAAGCTGATTGTCATATTTGCCAATTAAAATATATTCAATAGTTTTCTACTATCATCTCCTTAACCTTAAAATTGTTATGCTTATTTCAAAATTGTCACAGAGTTTAAAATATGAAGTTGCATTTGGCTTCAAATGCAAATTGAACAAGCATATTGTTGAATTAATATCCCCCGCCAAAAATAAATTTTGTGACAGACTGACGAACAGACTGACAGAAAAATGTATGGACAACGCCAATTCTATATCACTATGCCTTTGATGGAAGATAATAATTAGGAGTTCTGATTTTGTAAGGTATGATTATGCTTGGCAATACATGTACCGGTAATAATATCTAGATTTACATATATTATCAACAAACATTTTAAAATAAATATAAAAGTAATATGCAATTTTCATCATATACTTTTTTTTAAAAGGTAACACAAATAAAAAGGATTCATACAATTTCACACTGTAAATAGTAATATAACAAAAAGTATCTGCCAAATGGTGATGTATTTAATGTTATATTCATTTAATGGAGTCAGGATTTTGAAAAAAGTTCTAAGAAAAAGGTGAAGGTATATGTTTTAGGACACATACATGTATCATTGAACACAATATTATCATTTAATGGAAACCTTCTTTTAAATCTTAAGACTGAGTCACAGCATTATGTAGTATGTACCCTTCTTAATTGCAAAATCTATGAAACATAACAACTTCTACTCACATGCCATGCAAGCACTATTTGTCATGCAAGCACTATTTGTAACGAGACAAATTGGAATACAAATCAAAACAAATGAATTAGGATGGTTTTAATTTTGCATCACTCTTACAGTGTACATTCTACATGCAAAGAATAAAAAGAATATGATCAATCTAAAGTAAGGCCTGTGCTAAACACTTTACCACTTAGATACGTCTTTTGACGCAGTTGTAGTCCAATCATAAAAGAAAAATTTAATTAAATACATTTCTTACAAAATTTAAGTTTTACAGGTTTCATTTTCAACCCTAAGTTACTGATGAGCAGCAAACAGCATTAAACCTGAACAGACTGCGAGTTACTTGCAGGCTGTTCTGGTTTTATGATGTTTGCATTAAAAAAAAGTCACTTTGCTTCTGAGTGGGAAAGGGTTAATCACATTTTTAATATCTCCAGTCTGAGACTTTTATACTATCCGCTGACTACCGGTAGATATAATGACATCACAAAAGTGGTATGTTCAGGTGAACTTTAAAGTTTCTGACTATAAGACCACACTTTCTATTGTGGCGCCAAATGTGATAGTTGGATTGTAGCATAGGGATAAAATCAAACATCTTTACTTAACATGATGTTTAATAGCTTCAAAAATTGACACCTAGATCTGTTTACTAAAAACTTTCACAACCAGTTAAGCTATTAGCCATAATTCTTGGATCAAGTCATAAATGTGTCTTTTATCCCTTTAATATAAGCATTTATTGAAATAAATGTTTTAATGTGATGGCAAATTTGCATATGCTCGAATAATTCGCATATTCTGTATTATATCATTTATTTCAAATTTAATTCACTTTGGTCTGATTTTAAAGACTCTTACATGTACCTCAAATAGCTGTTAAAGTTTTGAGTAACCCGTCCAGCCATAAAACTTAACGGTCAACCGATCCCGACCTCTTTTGCGAGATTTTCTGATCTTTACAATTAAAAAATAATTGAGCAAACAAAAGGATTTCATTTCAATAAAATTGGGTCTTAGCATATTCTATTTTCATAAAGTTCAACTGTCAAAGTTGTTCAATATTGATTTGGTTTGCTTCTTAAGATTTTAATTACATGTAGGCCTTCGTGGATGAACATTATATTGATTGCCCTCGCTAACCCCTGGGAATAAAATATTATTTCTTTTCTATTGTGTTCCATGACTGCTAAAGTCCGCACATTTATGGATCATAGCCCAAAGTTCAAAGGTTCAACATCAATAGTGTCAATGACACACATTGAATATCTAGTAAAGGCATAAAACATATTTTTACTGATGAAGAGTCAAGCATTAAACCAGTAAATCAGATAAGTAGATTTTTGTCCTGTGCACATTTGTGTCATTAGACCTCATCTTAAACACTGAAATATGATTTTTAATATCATGTCATTCTGTCTATAAGCATTTCTGTCATGCAATTTTGTCAAAAAGACATTAACATAAATTCAACTTCACTTGAAGGACACTTATTTTAAATCAATCTTAAAATTGATCAAATTTAAATCATTTTTAACTTCAAGCAGAATTTTGTTGACACACTTTACTTAAGCAAACATGCATGGTACATGTAGATTTATCATGCATGTAGGGCATCAAATCAGCCACTATTAATTCAAGCCTTCAATTTTGAAGTTTGAAAGCAATATACACAAACAATCGTACAGAACAGGTGCATAAGTCATTATTAATCAATAGCCTGGGACTAAAAACCCACCGATTGTCAAATTACAATCAAATACAATCCTGATTGTCAAATTACAATCAAATAAAATCCAAACAAGAACACTTATTTAAGAGTTTCCAATTCCTGTAGGATTCCAAATAGTTTTCAAAGTCTAGTATTTAAATGATGTTGAAAATGTTTTCCCTATAAATAGATCATTAAAATTATTAATTCCATTTAATACATTTAAGGCACTTTTGTAGAGGACACTACCAATCTGTTAAAAGAATATAGGACATCAAAATGAGTCAAAAATAGTTTACAGATAAAAACAAAGGGGTACATTGATTTGTATTATTATGCAAAAAGTAGTCACTGATACAGTGATTGCCAACACTGAATCAGTAACGCTTTATAAGACTTGGATGTCAAAATCATCAAAATTATCAACAAAAGAGTCTAAAATAACAAACACAAGCTTTTGATTCACAATGGGAGATAATCACATCAAAACAAGATTAACAGATTAACAGTGAAGAGAGGCTTAAAGACTACAAAAGCACAGAAACGAATAACTGAAGTCGTGCTCGAAAAGCTGGTTACCATGGAAACATACAACCAAACTAATGCGTACAAACCTTGTTGCCAGAATCAGAACTAGGTGTACTAGCTCTTGATGAAGTCGACGCAATTTCCTGGCCAAGAAAATTGAAAATTTAAGTAAAATTGTTCATATTATGGTCCCACTGTATTTTCTGTAGCTTTTAAAGCCCATGGTAAATGGTTT
The DNA here is from genome assembly GCF_020536995.1 of Dreissena polymorpha. Taxonomy (NCBI): domain Eukaryota; kingdom Metazoa; phylum Mollusca; class Bivalvia; order Myida; family Dreissenidae; genus Dreissena; species Dreissena polymorpha. Next base: position 94,811,378 of record NC_068359.1, on the reverse strand, counting down.
TTCAAACAATGAACAGGTATATGCCACGAACATGTTAACTCCACTATGATTTCATGCACCTCACGTCTAAAATGAGGGGATTATGACCCATGCCCAAGAAATTAGAAAGCTAAGTGTCAATTTTATCAAAACCGTGGGGAATACAAGTTTACAAGTTTTTATACATAAATGGTTAACTTTTGATGATAAAACTTTCATAATACCCCGGTACAGAAAATTCCAAATACAAAGATACTTTTTGCCATTGGGAATATGACCCAATAAAGTCTTTAAAATCAGCCAAAATGCTTAAATGATAATTGGAAGTGTTTGAAGCTAATATTTTAACTCTTTGTATACTATTTTAAACTTCCTCCTAATGACTTTGAACCTTATCTTGAAACCGTTCCAGATTTACATGTATGCCACTATCAATACAACTCTCTTGATAAACACTCTATTACTATACTAATAAACGACAAAACAATTAATTTCCTAATTAATCCCAGAAGGCTACCTAAATAAAAATCCTACAAATGTAAATCATAATGCAATTTTTGAAGAGGTGCCTGCTGGGCCCAAACGAATATGAATAGTACATTAAGTAATTATTTTCTTTAAATTTCCAATTTTTCTGAATATTATCACTTAAAGAAAATAATGATTTAAAAACAGGGCATACTCTGCCTTTCGCCAAATAAGCCATTGGCTATATATTGACCTATTTGGCTAAAGAAAATTCTATTTGGCTCAAACTTTTTCTGAAAAAATAAATAAATATAGCCAAAAATAGAAGAATTTTGCCATAGCAAGGCGAATTTGGCTAAAATATTGTTTGATGTGTATTTGTTGAGAATTTATTTTAGTCATAGCTTAAGTTCTTCTCAATATACTTGCAAAGTTGGTGAGACAACACTGAGTACTAAGAAATTCACATCTTTAACTTGTATTGCCGGTATCCTAAAAAATCACTTACAAATCCCAAATCCTACTGGATGAAAATAGAACAAGAGCTACGCATAACGGGTGCCAACTGGCGTGTGCAGTTTTGAATAAATGAAAGCTTGTCAGATTTTTTTTGTGGACAGTTAACTTGACCTTTGACCTAGTGACCCAAAAATGGGTGTGTCGTGTAGAACTCATCAGGGTGCATCTACATATGAAGTTTCAAAGTTATAGGAGGAAGCACTTTGATTTTAGAGCAAAATGTCCAGGTTTTAGCATGACGTGGACGGCAGACGACACAATTAGCTGGCTATGACAATATTTTAGGTTTTCTCCGAAAACAGCTGAGCTAAAAGCTACTTAAAGAGAGTTTCACCATAAAACTCTAACTTGAATCCCAAAAAATCATGTACTAATTCTGAATCCCCAAAAAATCACTTCCAAATTCTGAATCCCACCCAATCAAATTTCAAATCCCACTTACGGAGCTTTTCTCATTGCAGGAGAGGAAGTGTTCGCCAGGTACGTAGGTGGTGTCGTTCCTGGTTGTAAGCAGATGATCGTTCTCCGAGGGATCTACATCAATCTCTGGGGCCTCGGCTATTGAAGACATGCTGCTCTTGGAAGTCCTAAATACACATGGGTGTTTCTGTCACTGCTTTATTAATATGATTGTTATTATTATTATTATAATTATTTACTTTTATTATTTGTTTATACAATATCATTGTTATTATTATTTTTTGTTGTTTACTTCAATTATTTTCATACACACTAATATTAAATTATAATTATTGTTATTATCAGTATTATTATTATTATCATTTACTCTTTGAATTGTCCAGTTTTGCAAGTATATTTATTATTATTTAAGACAGTAAGTCAACTTTGGTATGTTGCAAGCAAATTTTTGGACAAAACATATATTTACAAATATTATGGACATACTTTTTTTTGAGATTTGTTTCAACCTGTCTAATAAAACAACATTTGTCCCTAAATAAATCAAGAAGGCCATGAGGGCCCTGAATTGCTCACCAGAGTTCAAGGGACACCGTTTGACAAGACTTGACCTGATAACCTAGCTTTAAACCCCAGCTTCAAATATAGCCTTGATATTATAAGGTACAAATTCTGACCATGTTTCATCATAATGGAGCCATAAATGTGGCCTCTACAGTGGCAACAAGGTTTTCTTACATTGTATCCAGCCATTCAGTTTCCAGCCCACATGAGCAAAATCCCAACTCAGCCTAGATATTGTCAAAGGGAATCATCTTACAAAGTTTCATCAAGATCGAGCAATAAATGTGGCTTGTAGAGTTGCATCAATATTTTGTGTGTAAGATTTGACCTGGTGACCTAGTTTTATGACACATGAGAACCAGATCAAGCTCTGTCTAGATATTTTCAAGATAAGCATTCTGATGCAAATTCATCAACATAGGGTAATAAATATTGCCTTTAGAGTGGTAACAAGGTTTTGATAAAATTTGACCAGGTGACCTAGTTTTCTGGAAACATCTGAAAAGACTCCAACTTGCCCTGGATATTATCAACATAATCATTGTGAATGAAATAAAAAATTAGGCATCTGGAGAGAAAACAAGTAAAAAATTGATGACTGCACAACACATGCCAATGGAAAAAGGACATCAGCGATTTTTTTCCTTCTTTATAAAGTACCTGTAAAGTCCCAATTACGAAAAAAACTACAAATTTCCCAATTGCTGGCCAAAAAATTCCCAATTTATGTTTAAAAAAAAAAAAAAATTGAGGGGGGGGGGGGGTAAATGTAACATTTTGTTAGTTTCCCTGTGCAGCTCTATAGTTTGAACCTAGTTAAATATAATATGAACAGCTTGAAAACACTAAGTTATCAATTTTAAAGTATTTGGGAGCATTAAAATCAAATACACCAATTTCCCAATTTGAGGGTTTCACGACTCGATTTTTCCCAATTTGAGGGTTTTCACGACTGAATTTTTCCCAATTGGACCGGTACAGGTACTTTTCACAATTGGACAAAAAAAATCGCTGGACATAGACTGACCATAATAGATTACTAGGAGAAATTTTTACTCAGGTGAGAATATAAAATCAGTGTGTTTTATTATGATTTAAATTTCCAATGGCCAGTTAAGGTTTTGTAACAAAATGCAGGCTGTTGTAAAAATATGAATGTTTGTTCAATTTTACACCTGCTCACCTGTTTGAAGACGCCTGTGCCTGACTGGCCACAAACTTGTCCATGTTGCCAGACCTAACGGACGCCACAAGCTGTTTGACTTTGTCTTCTCCGGCCTCGCCCGACGCTACCTCCATCACTGAAAACAAATGAATCTCATTCAGGAAAAACTGGGCTTCAAGGGGCCTTTTCACAGATTTTGGCATGTTTTGAAGTTTGTCATTAAATGCTTTATATTGATAAATGTAAACATTGGATCTAAAAAGCTCCAGTAGAATTTCCAGAATAAAATTAATAAAAGGAAAAAAAAAGTAGACCGCATCGGGGCTCGAACCAGCGACCCCCGGAGTCCTGGAGTAAAAAACAATTAGACCACTCCGCCATCCTGCCAAGTGAAAGACGTATTTTATACTTTATATAAGCGATCTTCGTAGTTTCACAAAATTAAACCACAACAACAGAACTCTCCAAATTATTCCATCGTTTCGCGTTGCAACGCTTTATAATTTTCAGGTTTTTAAATCGTCAAAAGATGCATATAATGGCTATATTAGACCATGGTCAATGTTCAGTATTACTGTTTCCTCACAATTATCATAACTAAAACAAAAATTTGCGAATCTGAAACAACTTTTTTCAATTTTGTCAATTTACCAAAACGTGAAAAGATCCCTTTAATGCATGCCAAGAATATTCATTGTATCATAAATTAGTGTATTCTTATTCAAAATGTCTGACAAAACATTCAGGTGTTAAGGTTCATTGAACATTTGACTTCGTGGTTGAGCGGAGCCATGAACATTAACCCAAATATAGTGTGTGATTCATAATATTTGCTTCACAGTAAATGGAGTCAAAAAGCTGTCCTTTAGTGCAGTGGTTGTTAGTTCATTCACTTTCACCTAAGCCACTAGGGTTCAATCCCCTTTCCCGGAAACATGTCAGTTGGTTGCTGGTCACCATACAGCATGTACAGTGGGTTTAACCCCCCCCCCCCCCCCCCCCCCTCCGCTAAAATGGTACACCAAAATTGAACTAAAATGCTGGAAATCGCAGCTTTAATTAAAACTTCGTCCCAACTTTTTGAGACTTGCATGTAAATAAGGTACGAGTGCTGTGACATATTCCCGGTCCTTACATAATGCAGCCTCAGACATTGAAAACACTTTATACCTAGCCTCATGTGCAAAGGGTCTCATAAACTTTATTAAAATAACATAGAAACACACACAAATGGAGTGGACACAATGGACCCTTACCATAGTCTGCAGGGTTGTGATAGGCAGGGCACTCCATACCCAGGGACTTGAAGTACGGCAGCAGGTGCTTGATACCGCCCCCATACACACACTCCCCATTGGCAAGCATGTACAGCTGTGGAAATAATGGACAAAATTTACTGCAAGCATGTACATCTGTGAAAACAATGGGCAAGATTTACTGCAAGTATGTACAGCTGTGAAAACAATGGGCAAAATTTACTGCAAGCATGTACAGCTGTGAAAACATTGGGCAAGATTTACTGAAAGCATGTACAGCTGTGAAAACAATGGGCAAGATTTATTGCAAGTATGTACAGCTGTGGAAACAATGGGCAAAATTTACTGCAAGCATGTACAGCTGTGAAAACAATGGGCAAGATTTACTGCAAGCATGTACAGCTGTGAAAACAATGGGCAAGATTTAGTGCAAGCATGTACAGCTGTGGAAACAATGAACAAGATTTATTGCAAGCATGTACAGCTGTGGAAACAATGGGCAAAATTTACTGCAAGCATGTACAGCTGTGAAAACAATGGGCAAGATTTACTGATAGCATGTACAGCTGTGAAAACAATGGGCAAGATTTACTGCTAGCTTAACAGCTGTGGAAACAATGGGCAAGATTTAGTGCAAGCATGTACAGCTGTGGAAAGAATAAGGAAGATTTCCTTTTGTTATTGTTGTTCTAGTAGGGATTTTTTTCCCTGTTTTTAACAGTATTTTAGTCATATCACTGCATTGTCTTGTATTCAGAAAAAGTGATGTAACAATGAAAAAAACATCGCAAACACTCCTCATATCTATCTTTTTTTTTAAAGAACTTCTTTTTTTAAATATCACATCATTCATGTTATCTTCATGTCCATCGTTATGGGTTAAATCTCAACATATTCAATGTTAAAAACACTTCTATTCTCAATGTGTTAATATTTGTAGGACAAATTTAAAACAAACAAACCAATTTTAGATTTTTTAATCCAAAGGCCTCTACCTCTTCCCAAAAATGATGAAAAAACACAGGCACATTTTTTTTTGTCAACTTATATTTCCGTGCAAGTCCACTTACATGGTCAAACATCATAAACAAACATTAATTATCTATGTCAATACTTTGAAAATAAGCTGCAGTTTCACAGCACATTTTGTTTGTCAACACAAACGGTAGAACATTGTTGCAATTCCACTTACATGGTCAAACATCATGAAGAGCTTGGCACTGGGCTGGTGGATGGTACATATGATGGTGCGACCCCCTGCTGCCAGGCTCTTTAACAGTGACAAACACTGGAAACAGGAAGAGCTGTCCAAACCACTGAAATACAAGACATATTTGTGTAAGAGATAAAAAACACCATTACTGCTTAACAGAAGCATGGGTCATGCATCCCTGACATGTATTTCAAGTCCAAAGAACAAGGTTCTGTTGAACATTTATACCAGTCATGGGAACCAAAAGTCAAGGTAAAATGTCTATTGATGGTGATTAATGCAAAATGCATAATTTTGAAGCAAATGTAATAAGAAATTATTCTTATTTTGACCGCTTTATGTATGCTTAAGAAAAATGATTTATCAATGTATTGTTCACTAAGGAGATCACTATGTAATCTTCACTTTTTCTTATATGCACACTAGAGCTGTAACGATTCAGTTCGATGCATCGAAAAACCTGTTCAACGCCGTCGAATCGATTTTCGATACCAAAACGGCCAATTTCGATTTGATATGCTGCAATCCCGAATGATCCGTATTTTAATCCTTACCTCATAAATCCGTCGTCTAAACTTTCTTGTCATTTGTAATACGTCTTGCAATTGGTCAATAGCCAATATGGCATCCAATGAATGAGTGAATAACATGCTGAGCTTTACATCAGTCGGTAAAATGGCTTCTTAAACCACGCTGAAAGACGCGCCGTCAAAATTACAATCAAATGTACGGAACATTTCGTGTTTCGCGTAGGTTCTGATGCAAAGGCAACTTGCAAAAAGTGTTTTGTTGACGTGAGTTGAAATCAGTTAGTTGGTTTGTTTACTAAACAGTGTGCATTCTGTTAAGAAGTCAATTGGAAATTGTTTATATACTTACATGTTTTTTTTCTGTTTAACAGACGTGACACATTGTGCATTTTATGTTATAATTTATTTATGAATAACTCAACAGGAAGTTGTGTTCAATAAATGTGTAACTTACAAAACATGCATTTTTAAATTGTATTTTAAAAATTAAAGACTTTAAATTTACAACAAAATAACTTAATAAGCTCATAACAAATACCAAACAAATTAATTCATGCCCTGCACAAACCAAACACGAAATAGTTTGTAAAATAAGCAGCAAATAGTTTAATTTGAATCGAATCGAAAACAATCGAATCGGACCATTTGGTATCGAAATCGAATCGAATCGAATGATGAGTGAATCGTTACAGCTCTAATGCACACATAAAAGTGGATGGTTCATCAAGAACTTAACTAAAGAAAGCTCCTGTAGACACTGATCTATGCCCAAATAGCCCCAATATACCTGTTGTTCCCTACAATTACATGATTTGATCATACCTTTGCAATCTTAAGACACATAAAATTACAAACTCAGTAAATATCTCAGGGTGTGATTTAAGAACAACCTCAAGGAAGGAAAATGCACTACCCCCATTACAGGGTTCAATTCAACTCTTTATTGGCATAAATATCAAGTCAATTTAATAAAACATTTTGACATTAAAATGGAGCAAATCAGATGGAAAGAATATAAACCAAGGCCTTAAACTTTATAAAATATAGTAATTGTTCTGTACCTGGTTGGTTCATCGAAGAACATGATAGGTGGATTGTTGACCATCTCCAAGGCAATGGAGAGGCGTTTGCGCTGACCGCCCGACAGGTTGCTGGTCCGAGTCTTCTTGTGGTCCATGAGACCCAGAGTCTCAAGTATGTCATCCACCTGAACAACAAATGTCAAATGGCTATTGCTATGTAGAAACAGGGCTTTTCATACCATTTTTGGACCTATACCTGTGAATTTTGGAATTTTGGCCTAAATTAACTTAAAATTGGGGGAAAAGTATTATTGCTTGATTAAAAACCTTTGAATAATTTTAATACATTTGTAATAATGACTTACATAAAACAAAAACAAATTTACCTAAAGATATTCCTTCTAAGAACGCGTAAAGGTAATGAATTTTAGCAAGTTCTCACCAAGTATTCCTTCTATGAATGCGTAAAAGTAATAAATGATAAATAGAAACCAAACAATTCTCACAAAGTAGTCCTTCTAAGAATGCTTAAAAAATTTGTATATCATCGAAACCATAACAATCTCGCCAAGTATTCCGTCTATGAATGCTTAAAAGTAATTAATTCATTAAAACCGCAAAATTTTCTGCTAAGTATTCCTTCTCTAACATGATCACCACCTGCTGTCTCAGAGATGCTATGATGAATAAAAGTCATGAATGATCAAAGTCATTAAAACCAACAAGCAAACTGGTTGAATTGCATGATATCCTCGCCATTATACTTCTGGACACAAAAAAGCATTTTTTTCAAGATACAAAGGGCCATAACTCCATTATTAACAGATGGTGTACAATGCCATTTGGCGTGCATCATCATAGTATCCATATATATACTCATACCAAGTTTCAATGAAATCCGTCAAAGCACTTCCAAGATATGGCTCCGGACAGACGGAAAGACGGACGGACAAAGCCAAAACAATATCCCTCCGCCGATGGCGGGGGATAACAATCCTCACCAGGTATTCCTTCTCAGACATGGGCATCTTCTCCTCCAGTTTCAGGTTGGCCGAGCACATCATGGCCTCCTCCACGGACAGATGGGGCAGCAGGTGGTCGTCCTGCATGATGTAGCACGAGTACTTGCGGAACGAGCGCAGGTCTCGCTCCTTCTTGCGCACCAGGATTTCCCCCTCGATGCCGCTGACCCTGCAAGACAGGATGATGAGAAATATATGAGGCGTGCTCTGTGAATCGGGCGTTAAGTGTGTAAGCGTTAATTGTTAACCCAGATTAGGGACGACACTTTCCGCTTTTATGATATTTTCCGTTTAAAAAAAGTCTCTTCTTAGCAAAAATCAACATTTTGCAGAAAGTGTCGTCCCTGATTAGCTTGTGTGGACTGCACAGGCTTATCTGGGACGACACTTAACGCACATGCATTAAGCCCCCTTTTCACAGAGCTGGCTAATATGTACAATGTATGTGAGCCTTCCTAACGAAATATGCAGCTTAATTGATTCTCTTTTGATTTCAAAGCAGAGCTGATGGTTCACATTTTGCATTTTAATACTTTAACCCTTTGAGTGCTGGAACCGGATTTTGAAGGTTTATGCAAACAGTTTGGATCCAGATGAGACGCCACAAAACTTGGCGTCTCATCAGGATCCAAACTGTTTGCTATTCTGATAGTATTCTTTGAAAAAAATCGAAGAAAATGCTAATTTTAGAAATTCAGCAGACAACATTTTAGCAGACGACAAATTACCCAGCATGCAAAGAGTTTAGTATGAGCAAATATGGATGGGCCTTGCTCTGGGATAAAGGGGCTTAATGCATTTGTTGTTCAATATTAGCCAAAGCAGTAATTAAAATTCAAAATGTGCACCATCTGTATTACTTTGAAATCAGATAAATACTTAAATCAAATCTTTTGTGTCACCAAGTTGGAATGTAACCATTTCCCATGATTGGTTCACTGAAATGGTAATGGCCCAATAGATATGGTGTCTTCCTCTAGACTGCGAGGTCAAGGGTTCAATCCCCAATCAGTAAGCACCTCAAACAATATTATAAAACACCTGGTACTGGTTATTCCCTGAATGTAAACTCAACAATATCTCCCTAAACTCAAGGCTATGTAAGCAATATTGCGAAAATAGTTTTAATTTAAATACACAACGGGTAATTGTGTGAGAGGACACGTGTTTTCTCAACTATATTATTTACCCACTATTGCCCTTACAAAAGCTTTTACATCAAAGATACTAAGCTTTGGCTTGATATGAAACTACAACCTATCCAGAGGTAGCATAAAATATTGCTTTGATACATGCAACAGTATTTCATCTAACTTCTTGGAATTTTATTCAATAACAGATGTTTACGTAAATTACTCTATGCAAGAAAATGATGAATTCTTTGAAATGAGTGTTTTGTTGATCATCCTTTTATTTGGCAGTTGCCAGTTGGCATCAATGCCAGGCATTTTTATTAAATGGCAGGCTTAATCTTCCTACCATTTGATCATGTGAGACATTTATGAACATGTATGAACCAGTTTGTGGACTAATGTTTGATAACAAATTGTGTGATAAAGTCAAGTGTGTTGTGCATGATACAGTCTTAACAACCAGGCACATTGACCGAAATTATACTGAAATACAGAGTGCTACATGTAATTATTAAGGGGACATATCTACTCGAATATGCATCATTTTCTATCACTGAGTTTCATTACCGTGATTGTTTGTCCATAAAACTGTGTATCTAGCTGTCAATAATTAATGAATGATTAAACCAATGATGGATATAGGGGGGTAGGAATGATGAAATTAATTGAGTTATGCAGTTCAGGAGTTCAGGAATTCAGGAGTAATGGTGGAGGTGATCATGGAAAGATGGAATGAATTTAGGAATGAAGGAAAGAATATAAGAAACAGGACATTAATAAGTGTAAGAGATCAGGAACAAATAAGGGGATAAAAGAAAGAGAATGAGTTTATTGCTCGGAAGGATCACGTATGAAGAACAAAAGAAAGAGAATGAAGGAAATGAAAGAGAGATACAAGGCATCCGAAAAGGGAAGAAAAAAAAATAACACGCAATACTTTCATGCTAAATGCATTATGCATTCAGTATATGTCTTCCCCTCCAAAAAAAGCATTAATAAAACACTGAAACGAGAAGATAAATGCACACAGCAAATTTACACTAAAATACCTGTGCAATTTGTTATACTATCAATGTATTCCATACACAATTCCTTGCGAAGAATTTAACACTTGCATGCAAACAGTGTTTTATTCCTCCAGTTTATCTTTCAAAAACAATGCCAGAGATAAATAAGAACCTGTTTTGATACTTAACTTGAAATAATGAAATCAGAATTGTATGAACATAGCCTGCGCCACTGAATATAGACAGCTGTTCATATTTTTTCTAAAACCTTCATTATACTCATTTATAACTTGAAACACAAATTAATATATTTTTTGACAATAAACATCCAAATTAAAGCAGAACAATGCTTTAAATTTGAAATAAAGTGTATCAATTATTTTAATTGAGTGGTCTTAATTATATATATTTAGTAGAAATGTGGTTGCTGCTGGTTATGATGATGATGATGATTATCAGAAGAAGGAGGAGGAAAAGGAAGAATAAAATAATGATGATGATTATCAGTGAGTGGAAAACAATAATTCAACTGATGAATCTCATGTTAATTTTGGTAAAAATCTGACTATAGAAGTTTCTAAAGGCAAAACAACAGTTGTTTATCTTTGACGAACTGCCGTATTAACAGGCAATCAAACAATGGCGAAGAGCCATAATTGTTAAGTGACCATTAACTGTCTATACCGCAAAGTGAATTTATAGGAAATCAATGTTTTGGAGGGCTGGTAAAGACCGGTTCAATTATCATGCAGATCAGAATTTGACTGTTTCCAAACAATTTGATACCAGTCTAAACAAACAGTTTTTACATACTGCATTACTGGTAAAAGCTATTATCACCTCGTTAGATCTATTACCATCCTCTTATTCACAGGTTTCTATGAAACTTAACAATAGCATGATTGGTAACAAAAACAGGAAATACAAAATATCTAAACATTTGACGTGAAAAATGACCTTGGTGCATGTTCTACCTCTCTGAACAGGTGAAGACTATATACACTCCGACCCCTACTTTTGGTCACCCCTCATTGCCGGTCGCCCCATGTAGGCGGCCGGTCTGTGCCGCGACCGTCAATAAGGCCTAACAAAAAAATATGTTTGTTTCCACTGACATGGCCTAAAAAATTAGGGTAGGTAGGTAGGCAAATAATTTTATTTTTAAAAATATTTTTTTTTAGAAAATGTCGTACATGGTGCATCTTCTTCTCATTTTTTTGTGTATAACTGTATGTACAATAAATTTGATGATGTTTGTAACGCAATATGGCTTTATTTAAATGCTTTAATGAAATAAAAACTTGCTGTTCATAAATTTTGCATTTGTTGCTTTCCTTATTTCCGAGTTTAATGTTGACTTCTGGCAGCGGCTTTAATAGTCCATTTTATTACCAATAAAAGGCATTACTAAAGTCGCAGTAAGCTTGACCCTCAGTGTCTATAGGAATTCAGTGTTGTTATACTTTCCGTTCCTTTGGAATCATGGAGTATATACTATATTATTTATAATTTATAATATATTAAATAGCCCAAAAGCCATGCTTGGGGGACGCGAGTGGTGTTGCGTGTAACATTATCACCATGAACAGACCCAATCAAACTGGGTGTGCTATTATATTTCTTGGATGCAGTTTATGCTTCCAAAGGACCACATTTTCAGATTATATTATGTTCTGGTGTCGTGAGGTCTATCTACCAGGGCTAGCGCTGTCCCTAAATTTCTTTGAGCCGACCAGCTGAGCTGCGCGAAAACTGGTTTTGAAATAATTATATACACATTTACTATCAACTTGTTTATATTCTTTTAATGACAACAAGGGCATATCAGTGATATCACATATCATAATGTAACATACATTTTTCAATATACAAATAATTAGTATGGTACTTGTCAAAGTACAAACATAAGTTATTTTATAGATGAACATTTAATAGGGGTGTCGATTGTTCCAAATTTGAAATCCTGAAAATTAGGCCGGGGGTCTTGGAACCGCAGCCGCAGGAATCCAACAGGAATAAAGGGCAGATCCACCAACCCATCCAGAGCCTTTACTAATTGTTCTTTTTTATAGTCTTTCCAATTGTATTTTCAGGTGAATACAATTTAAAATATTATAAACCACACCGTCCGTATCACCGCATGTGCATTCGTCATTCTATTTCTTCTATAAAGAACTTCGAAAATAAATTATAATCGACGAAAAATAATTACTGTATCCGAAAACGACAGTCCGAAAAATTGTACGCGTTTGCCACATTAATTAAAATGTGCATATCGTTTGACTGCAGACATTGCAAAACCTAGCAAATATACAATTTGGTTGCCATATTGCTTTACAATAGCATTTTTGTGGGTAAAAAACAACTTAATTATCACCTTTTAATTTCAAACAATAATCGGCAAAAAGGTGTAACATCGTCGAAATAGAACTAATTATTTAATTATCATCCTTTAGTTCAGATCGAGAGTCGGGAGAAAGGTGTTAAGTAATCAGCTTATAAATAATTTATTTATTAGTACGCTTCTTTTGATTTGCTAATCTTTAAATACGACGTTTGCCATCGGCCGCTATATTGTAGGCAGACAACAAGATCAACTGACTGTGTATTCCAAGTGTACAGTGTCTGCGCATGAATGACCCAATATCATGTGTGAGCAAACTCATTGCTGATTGGCCAGCTACCACGTGCGCTTCAATAACAATAAAAATGATATGCGGATAACGTAGACAAATTTGACAAGTTTATTGACCGTCGCCGAAAAATACGCGGTCCGATTTTTTTCGAATTTTTGGCTCAAAAAAGATTAGGACCGGCGGCAAAAAATTAGGTAGGGTCGGGCCACCGGAAACAAACAATTATTTTTGTTACGCCTAAACACTATATAATGCACCCCTCTTAAGTGGTAACCCCGTTTCTCCGGCCAGCGGTCAGCAATTTTGCATCCCAAATGTTAAATTTCCCCCATATGAGTGGTCACGCGCGAGTAAGTCAGTCATGTACATGTACATTGGCAAAAGTACACCGACGCAACGGCGAAAAAAATTGAAACATACTTCCAGTCTGCGGATTAGGCTGTGAAGTACTGAAGCGTGATGTGTGATAAACATTTTGACAGCCAGTTTGCAAATTGCAATTAATTAGCGGCGGATTATCATTATCGGGTTTAAAGCAATATGAGACCGTTTGATCTTATTGTTTCCGCATGTGCGAATATCACCTATTATTACTGGAAAAGAGATTATTAATTCATAATTTATTATTTGTAGTTGTTGAATCATACTATTTCAATCACACATTATGACAATTATCAACCAATTATAAGTTAAAAAGAACAACGAAACTTTTAGCCGAAATCAACTGATCTACATATTCTCTGTGCTACAAAGTTTTTATCCAAAAAACAATACACGCACGCTTATCACGTGACATTGTACATTGGTGAATAATTTTTGCGCGCTTTTGTCGGGACAAAGGAAATACATGAGGACTTTTTTGATGCTAGAATTTGTAAACGTCTCGTTAACATAAAACAATCGGGATTGATAGTGACACGAGAGTTATTCACGCATATCTGATTCACAACTGTTCCCATCTTAAGTGCATTGGGCCATACAACGCGCATGGTGTAAACAATGAATCATGAGAATGATTCTTTTTGGCTCATACATGCCAGTCATGTTTCAGCGAAATGCTGACTGAAAAATAAAGACTTAGCCAGGCATTGGGACGTTATTTTTCATTGACTTCATTCTGATGATGATGATGATATTGATGATGATGAGAAAGATTAATATAATATTTTTTTGAATGATAATGTTGTTTTATAGCTGATTTTAGAAAGGAAGAAATAAAATTATTTTAAGTCTATACATTGTTTAGTACATGTTCACATATTTACCATTTTGTTTATACAAAAATTGAACAGTTGGCCACTCATCAACTCCAGACTACCTATGACCCAACCCCCTCTTACCCCTCTTAAGAGGCCCGCCCGCTTAAGCAGCCAATTTGGCTGTTTACCTTGACTGGCTGCTTAAGAGGGGTTGGACTGTACATGTAGATTTATTTTCAGATGTGATTTTATTGATGTATTATAACTGCATGGCTGGTTAAAACACTAATAAATATTTCATATCAGTGTTTTTAAAGTATCAGTAAAAGTAAATGTAAGGATAGAAAATAACATTTACGGTTGGTTGTTTAGATGGGCAACTATCTTAAGCTTGCAGGTGCAAAGAATAAGGAGCCCAGATCCAAGAACATGTCATGATTATCTAATACTTCCTTTTAAGAAAACAAAATCAGACATCAATATTACACGGCTGACATGCCTAAGACAATGAAAAATGCACATGGATGAGCCTGAACCTTCTTTTTTTCCTTTTTAAAAGTGATGGGAAAACAGTTTTATCTATTGTAACCTCTAATATCTATCAAAAATTAAACAAGAGCTCCACAGTCGGAAACAGATGCCCCCATAAAGGCATTGACACCCTTCACTCAATACTTTAATGACATATCCAACATCAATCAATTTATAATTAATCTCACAGTGACCTTGACTTTTGAAAAAGTGATCCCAATTTTAATAGGCATCATCTACTGTCCAAGGCCAATGCACAGCTAGGTGAAGTATCAAGCCAATCCGTCAATTTGTTGACGAGTTATTAATCGTAAACGATTCCCAAACTTATTGTGACATTGACCTTGACCTTTGACCAAGTGACCCCAATTTCAATAGGGGTCATCTACTGTCCAAGGCCAATGCACATGTGAATTATCAAGCCAATTCATAGAATTGATTCATTAACTTGATTGGTCAATTTATTGATGAGTTATTGATTGGAAACAATTCTCACACTTATTGTGACAGTAACCTTGATCTATGACCTAGTGAACCAATTTTCAATGCCGGTCATCTACTGTCCTATGTCAATGCACACCTGAAGTATCAAGCAAATCGGTCAATTCGTTGACAAGTTATTGATCAGAAACGGACTGGTCTACAGTAAGACAGACGACCAGGGACAATGGTATTTCTTATAAGTATCCGCCTAGGGACAATATTATTTCTAAGCAGTGTCCTCCAAAGGACAATATTATTTCTTAGGAGTATCCGCAAACCAACAAAATTATTTCTTAGCATGAGTAGCGGCCAAGGGACAATATAATTTCTTAGCAGTATCCACCATTAAGGGACAATATTATTTCTATTCGATACCTGAACAAGGAGAGTATGTATTGTATGTATTTCTTTTTTACATGTATTTCCAATGGGAGTACTTTTGGCTTTTGCTGAAGAGACAGCAATCAGAAGAGACAGTATTGAGATACAAGGAATCCGAGTGCGATATCCTAGCTCTTTGCGAATAGATCCCTTTGTTCTTTTATGTGCTCAGTGTATAGCACTGATACACGCAAGAATTACCTGGGTTTCATACCAGTACATCTCTAGTTGGGTGGTAAACACTTGAAGCATTTCTGAAATTTCCAGTGCCCAAAACAGGAATTGAACTGGGGACATCTGGAATGGTAGACCAGAGTGACCACTCGACCACTGCACCACCCTTAAAGTATTTCTTACCTGTATCCAGCCAGGATATTCATTAGGGAGCTCTTCCCTGCGCCAGATGGGCCCATGATGGCTGTGAGTTCTCCGCATTTAAACTGGCCAGATATGCCCTTCAGTATTTCCTTAGTACCTAAAAATATAGCAATATGAAAGAGGTGATTTTTGTTATTAATGGTGTCCAAAGATTGTTTACTTTTTCAACTTTATAAAAGTTTAGTTTTGAAAATGTGATTTACACTGATTATATACAAGTTGTTTTAGGGATGTTGTTTTTTTCCCTCAAAATCAAGGTGCCAATTGGGAAATTGCAAAAATTCCATTCATTAACTCTGATGCAGTTTATAAATGACGATGATATAAGAATTAAAGGGACTGTCAACCACGACGACGAAGAAAAGAAAAGTTGTAAAATACCGTATTTTTTTACAATTATTATTTTATATTTATTAAAATATCACAACTGGTATATTATGTTACTTGAAAAAAGTTGTCAAGTTTTCATATTTACCTTTATATTTGGTAATAAATTTTACTGGGTATGTCTACCAGGTAACTACCAGTTTACTATAAAGAACGCCAGTAGATTGATCATCATCGATACGTTGTAAACCCAGAAATGCAAACTGTGCATGCGTAGTGAATTGTATATATTTTATATATGAAATGATCAATCTACTTGTGTTATTTATAGTGTGTTAATCGTTATGTCACCTATTTTCGCGATGTACTTTCGATTTCACATCGCAAAATTTTATTACCGAATATACTGAAAATATGAACTTTTTCAAGTAATGTAATACTGTGAAACCATTATTAATCGTCAGGCATTAATTTTCATAAATTTCGTCAGTCGACCGATCGGCGAATTTAAGATCCTAACAAACAATCATGCTCTATGTTTGAACAAAAACAAATACCAAATTGAACAATATTTTAAAACTATACCGTAGACATGAGGCATTAAATTCCAACATAATCCATGCACACATTCACTGCTGTTTCGTAATCAAGATTAATCCGGTTTTGACACAAAGGGATGTAGATTACACAAGGGACTTAACTGACACGTGACACTTCTTTAAAACGCGTGTGCATTACAGCTGTATCGAATGCGTTGACTTCGTTTATGTAGAATGGTAATGAATTAGCGCTAATTGTTTATAACTTTATTACCCATTAGGTGCATTGTGTTTTTCAGGGGTATTGCATATTAGCCATCACGCAGCGAATGCCGATGAAAGACAATAAACCAAATAAAAAGATGACGATGTGTGATCAACATGCGTATTTATCACAAATTAATAATGAATATTTTAAATGCTGTTTGTTGTTTGATTGTTTGCGTTTAACCACACTTATTACTATTTTATATGTATCAATTTATTTATTTTTAAATTATTGACATTATTGATTTATATACCGGTAGTTTACTTTTTAAGAACAAACACACACATAGAGTTTCTAATTTTAATGTTGATATCAGAAAAAAAGCATTTTATTTGAAAAAAAAAACACTTAACAAACTGGAACCTCTTTCGTATAACACAAACAGTTTTAAAACGGTATTGACAGCATTTTAATAAAAATCATACCAACTAGAACACATACCCAATTGGCAATTGGCTTCGTTGTTACAAACACTCGTTAACGGTTATTCGATCCCACTTGTCCGCTAATCATAACAATGAACATGTTAATGGCATACATTAAGAGGGTCCATTACTGTCCCTTGATAACAAAAGACTAGTTAATTGGCATGTGACAAACAGGCCCCATATCCTGCAGTGATTCTCAAGTGTGTTCCCGCATTCGTACCACGATTTTTCGCAACTGCGATTGATCGCGAATATGTATTACACACAAATCGGATATTGACTGACGCATTTTTTAAAATTCAAAATCAGAAATCGGCGAATTTAAGTGCCGACGAAATCGTCATTTTTATAAAAATGGCGAAATTTTGTGCTGTCGAAAATAAATGGTTTCACAGTATACCAGTTGTGATATATTTTAATCAATAAAAACTAACAATTGTACAAAAATACGGTATATTAGACCTTTTCTTTTTTCGTCATTCAGGGTTGACAGTCCCTTTAAGGCACTCAGAGTGAAGTGCACTCGTTTGAGAATTTGTATTGCGCAGTAAAGGATCTCAGAAAAGTGAGCGCATTTAAGGCATAGACTCAGTGTTTTACCACTTGTATGTTTAAACAAACAAAAAAGCTCCTCAGTTTATTAATCACTCGTACACTGCCCATCATGTATAAATGGTTTTATTAAAACCTTAATATGATTAAAAAACTTTAAAGACTAATAATTCAAATTCACAAATAAAATAAGTCAAGGACTGTAAAAATGTTATTTAATTATTAGAAAATTTTACAAATGTACGTATGTAAAGCTTTATTTCACAATAACAGTGACATTAATTTGTGAAAATTAAATTGACCATACATGTACATGTGTATTATGACCTGATTACTGAATGACCTCAATTTAAATTATCATTAAGTGACAATGTGTATCATCTCATATGTATAATAAATATATATAAAATTATCATGATACATGTAGTATCAAATTCTTGTCATTATAGTGATATTAAACAGAACTACATAAACTTAAATAGGTTTTAGATAACCTTACTATCATGTGTTAAATATCTAAGGCAAAGATTGTAGCTTGTGTAATCAATTAAATTATGATGAAATAAATGGGGTTTTCATTGCTTCTTGTAAGAATGTGAATCATATAAATTATATATTTTTATTATTGTATTTATGGCACTCCTTACACTTATAACACGCCACAACATGCAAATACATATGAATTTCTTTATTAAATGTTAACAACTTTATTCATCAAATTATATACTGAAATTATTGTATTATAAACCTATAACCCCATCTGTCATGACAGAATGCACTTTCTGAGTGTTTTCCGAATTGTATTACTTCTTAGCTGATAATTGCAAATCATATACATCTTTTGACAGTTGAAATCACTTCATATATGACACATATATTGCACATGTACAAAATTACTGTCACTTAGTACTGTAATCAAGTTTGCAATGACATGAATTGGCAGGCCTCATGTATTCTTTGTTCGTCGAAATTCATTTATTTATTGGTGATACTCAATTAGTTTTGTAAACATTGTTTGTCACCTACTTCATACAACTAACATTTTTACCTCTGTTGGCCTGACAGATTATATCATATCCTTGTAGCTGTCAACCTGTGTTTCCTTATTAACTAAGTTTGCAATGAATGTGCATTCTCAAATAACTATATTTGCATTCAGTGTAACAATTTTCAGCATATACAAGTCTATATTCAACTGAAAAAGAATTGATAGAACCCTGCAAACAAACAAACCACAAAGGAGATTTTAACAGACTGGATATTACAACTATATCATAGGCTTAAATGTAACATTCCCCAGTTTAACAGTTTTACCAATCAAAATATAAGAATTTCAGCTTACTTTGACAGTAAATCTATATATTTTTTTTAATATGTAAACATATTAACACTTAGCCCAAAGGTTAAGAGATGAATCATTATTTATGCCATTTTGCACTTTAGACCAAAGAGTTTTAGTGGGCAATTAAGTTCAAAGCAGTTATATATATATAGTTCATGTACCCTGCATGAATACGACTTTCCCAAATATACATGCTCTTTGTACCTTAAATTTATAGCTACAACATGTACACAATCAACTGTTCAATACAAAAACACAGCTGTATGCACTTAGTTTCATCTAAAACAGATCAAATATACACCCATTACCATAAAAACATAATCTGCTTATGTTGCTTGCTCATGATATATAATACGTGTGAACCAATCAAATATAATTTATGGATCAAGGATGTCAAAAATTCAAAATTATAATTATGGGATTGACTTTTTACATCCTGAATGAAAGAAGAATCCTTTGCGAAAATGCGTTTCATGATTTCCTGGGAATTTCAATTTTAAAGGGGCCTTTTCACGTTTTGGTAAATTGACAAAATTAAAAAAAATGTTTCAGATTCACACATTTTTCGTTGTAGTTAAGATATTTGTGAGGAAACAGTATTACTGAACATTTACTATGCTCTAAAATAGCCATTATTTGCATCTTTTGATGATTTAAAAACCTGAAAATTATAAAGCGTTGCAAATCGAAACGCTTGAATAATTTTGAGAGTTCTGTTGTTGTTGTTATATTTTGTGATACTATGAAAATTGCTAATATAAAGTATAGAATACATCTCTTGTTGTATGAGCACCGATGGCCAAGTGGTCTAAGCATTAATAGACTTTTACTCCAGGGGTCGGTGGTTTGAGGGTTACTTTTTTTTTCTTTCTTCAATTTCATTCTTGTTTTTTTTACTGGAGCTTTTTAGATCCAATGTTTACATTTATCAATTTTTAAGCATTTTTATAATGACAAACTTCAACACATGCCAAAATCTATGAAAAGCCCCCATTAAGGTATTGCCTGGCAGTATAATACATGTAGAAGAAGCTTAACTTACATAGCCTAATAGAGTGGTGCCAATTGTTGGCGTTATTACATAAGTGAAACCCCTGGCCATTAATTTGTTAATGCATATTTATGAATTGTAGATATGAGCTTTTCATAAACATCAAAGCATGAATAATTCATTGTATGAAATGATCGATTTCTGTAAGGATGCAATTTGCAGAGATCACACATGTTCCTGAAACATAAAAGTGTTTTTTACTTGAATGCATTGGCCAACTCTAACCTTAGGTCTATGAAATGTACAGTTTCTTCATCATGCAGGCTGGGATGTCAGATAATGCCAAATTCATTTGTTTTTCTTAAATTAACCCTTTCCCTCTCAGAAGCAAAGTGAAAATCTCTATGTGCAAACAGCATACAACCAGAACAGCCTGCCATTTATAGAAGTCTGATCAGGTTTTATGCTGTTTGCTGCTCATCAGTATCTTAGGGTTGGAACTGAAGCCTTTAAAACTTGAATCTAGTCAGAACGGTCTTAAGTTATTTTTAACTTTCTAATTGACTACAAATGCGTAAACATACGTATCTAGGTGTTTTCAGGTTAATATTGGGAATAAATATGTCTGATATGTTTTTGCACACACTTCCTTTGATGCAACTTTAAAAACCTTACCATTCCGAATACACTTTACAAATGAAACAAAAACTGCCATTAATTATAATGTCATAATTGCAAGTGTCAGACATGCACAATACCATTCTTAATATCCGCTGTCTAATATTTTAGGACACACTAGAGTTCAAAATCTGTAACGCATTAAACAGCGACATACTTGGCTTAACGCCCAAATAAAATTGTGTTCTATTACCTTTTACAATCTGTTTCGAAATATGCAGACAAAAGAGTCAATATCAATGACAAATTGTAATGTCAAGGCTCATGTATTAAGTCCTTCCAGGTATATCACAATGTTCATGATCCAAATGGGATTTCAGTCTTTCATGCAAATTAAAATACATGTATACATGTATATGTGATAATGTCTTATGCAGACTTAAACATTATTACAAAAGTTGTTAGCCTTAAGTCTCTATTGATAACAAAAGCAACTCATAGCGGCTGCCAACACTCGACTGTGGGTGCAGTTTTGAAGAAAGGAAAGCTTTGAATTTAGAGCTTATGTTAAAATTTTATATTAGAAGTCACAGTGACCTTGACCTTTGACCTAGTGACCCAAATATGGGTGTGGTGCGTAGAACTCCTCAAGGTGCAGCTACATATGAAGTTTCAAAGTTGTAGGTGAAAGTACTTTGATTTTAGGGCCTATGCTAAAGTTTTATATTAGAGGTCACAGTGACCTTGACCTTTGACCTAGTGACCCAAAAATGGGTGTGGCGTGTAGAACTCATCAAGGTGCAGCTACATATGAAGTTTCAAAGTTGTAGGTGGAAGCACTTTGATTTTAGAGCCAATGTTAAGGTTTTAGCACGACGCGGACGGCGTACGAGCTGGCAATGACAATACCTCAGGTTTTCTCTGAAAACAGCCGAGCTAAAAATTAGATAATGGAACATGCTTCACTGAATTTTACCCTATGGACAGAAAATTACCCAAAGATGTAAACTACATTTGTAGACCATGTTTTGAACTAAAAGGACAGGAGAGCTTTTATCTGTAAAAACTTTAATTTTACATCCTCTCAAATTGTTTATGAATTATTAAAGATCAATCAATATTGATTAAAAGTCCTGTTCGGCTGTGTTAACCAATTGACAATCATTCATTTAATTAGGCATGAAAGTGTATATGTAAAGACACCCAAAGAGATCATATACCAGCTAGCAATCAATTGTCTATATGTTTTTGATAAAATTAAGTCCAGCAAACAAATTTTAAACAAGAGATGTGTTTGTCAGAAACACAATGCTCCCTATTGCGCTTATTTATTTTGTTTGACCTTTGACCTTGAAGGATGACCTTGACCTTTCACCACTCAAAATGTGCAGCTCCATGAGATACACATGCATGCCAAATATCAAGTTGCTATCTGAAATATTGCAAAAGTTATTCAATATTGCAAAACTTTAACCAAGGTTAATTTTCAGTGTTTTAGGTTAAAGTTTTGGGACAGAATGACAGACAGACAGACAGACAGACCAAAAACAATATACCCCCGATCATTCGATCCGGGGGCATAAAAATCACTTTGCACAATAACAAAAGCACTTTTCTTAAACATCATCATTACCATATTGAAATTACAATTTTAGATTTATGCAGAAAATTACAATGACCCAATATAATATGATTATTTCATCCAGTAACAGCAGCGGCAGCTGACATCGCAACAGATTGATGATGACATCCCTAGATAGAATTTGTCAAGCTAACATGCAAAACCAGTTATGCAAGTCTTATTATAACGTGACTAAAATATAAACATTCTTGCTTATGTACTTGCCAGACCAGTCAAAAGTAACATTAGGAGCAAATTAAATTTAAGAAAAAGATCAGTACATGACTTAAAGGGTATATACATGTTAAAATGACCAGTTGAAGGATCGTTGTGAATGATATTTTAGAACTCATGTTTATCAGCCTTCAAAGTACATGTACATATACACGTCTTCTGAGGGCCAACCTTGCTCAATACTTATTCTGGCTATTGGATATTTGTCTGTTCCTATAAAAACATTTGTGCTAGTAGGTAAAACATATACCCTTAAAGGCTGGTGTTATGTTATATTGGCTACAAAAATAACAATTATACATGCAAGTCATGTATAAAGTCCGGCGATTGGATTTTGTATATCTTTTTTCTATGAAAGCATAATTACATGTAATGATTTGAGCTATAGCTGTTTAAATGTATTACCATGAAAACTGACATGTATTGACTGGAAACAAGACTCAAACATACCATTTAGCTTAAAAACCAGTCATTCCTACATGTACAGTGAGTGCAATTGGTTCTTAATTTATTGAACTTTTTAATTCTTTGTCCCCAAAGGAACATCCAGTTTATTGACCCGCAGACTTCTACATCCATTCCAAATTACACTGTGACGATATCTGGAAAATGTATGCATGAGCATAATGAAAAATTGTTACCATACGGCATTAAATACTTCATTTATTATTGATATCCAACATCTAAAGTTACAACCATTCCCTCAATGAGAAGTCCATAAAATGCCACAAAATCTTGTGGTTGTGAAGGTTTTACTATTGCATATATCATAGTTAACTGACATATAAGTGAAAAAAACTTATTTAAAGGTGGCTTATAATCAGTATGGAGTAGACAAGTGAGAGAGAAAACACTTCAATGAAATTATTATGTGAAGTCTTTATAATTACAGGGGTTTTTATCTCATTTTGGGGAAAGGGCCTGGCCCTTTTTTAGGGGAAAAAATCACGCGAAATGCCGGATTTTGGGGAAAATACTGAAAAATAATTAAATTTCGTGTGGTACGAATTTTCGTGGATTTCGTTGGTCCGCTGAACCAGGAATTCAAGTACCAGCGATTATTTATACGTTTTAAATCCGAAATCGGTCATTTCCGTATGTCATTTCCGACACTGTCTTTTGTTGTCGGAAATCCGAGATATTTGTTTTTTGTTATAGTTACTTCACTTTAGTACGTCACATTACACTATATCTTGACTAATTAAAATATTTCCGAAATAAAAAAATGGTGTTGTTATTTTCCACTCATTTGGCATAAATTATATATGTTTAAACTAGGATGTTTATGATTACTTAGTATGATAGGAACTACGATGTTAATGTTTACTTAGTATGAATAACAAGTAGTGTGTTAATATAACATATCATTTTTTACGCAGTTTTCAGATTTATAATCACGTATGTCAATTAGTGCCAATTAAAGTTAAAAGAGACGAGAGAGATAACGGTTTTATTTTGGGGACCTTATTACTCAAGTGTTACTACTTGGGGACAGATTGCGCTGAGAATTACAAATATTGTCAAAACAACATTGATGGCAATTAGCGAGCGGGGACCAACAAGTGTGCCACTTTATCACTCTTATCGACAATAATCGGCAACACTTTCATGCTTTAGTGCACATTAACCTCAAGTCTTGCTGTCAACACAGATTAGCAGATAATGCTTCGTTATAACTCTGGGTTTTTAATAAAAGTTTAATTATTATGACGGTCAGTCTTCCCTGAAAATTTGAAATCCACAAAATTACATATCAACAAATTAGTTGTTTTTTATTTGAAATCCACAAAATTACATGTAAACGAATTAGTTGTTTTTTATTAAACCACGAAATTTCATACCGAAGAATTTCTATACGTTTACAGTACTAAGGAAGGTCTGAAATAATCAATTCAAAATATTTTGCTGTTTTTAAAACAAATTCAAGGCAACAGATAATTTAATTAAGCAATATGTTATATTTTCTACACTAGATCAGGTTAACTTAAATGTATTAAAAGTTATTATAAAAAAATTTATTTTTTTTTTTTAGGGAAAAAAATGAAGTCTGGGGGAAAATTTACCTGCTGAGGGGAAAAACAATCCGAGGGGAAAGGGCCGATTTTCGGCGGATCTCAAAGAAGGAAAAAAAGCCCTGAATTAAGGCAATTTTAAGTTTTTGCTTAAGTGAAAAAGGCAATAGTACATAGACTAGATGTTGTTAACCAGAAAAGTGACAAAGTTTCAATAACAAACAAAGGTTTACAATCAAATATCTTTTAATGCACTGCAATACATTGTGTATTCAAATTTAGAAATTGAGGTCAATCAGCTGTTAAGCCTAAAAAGAAAAAAAATGTTCAAATCACAACTAGTTTAACAGTATAATTTCATATAAGAGGCGATTCACACTTAAAGCACAGTAGCTTACAATCAATTGATACAGGCGTGAACAAATGAGGTCACATTGTTATCTACAGCAATGAATTATTATCATATTATTATCAATACATATCAATTTCAACCAATTTAATGTACATTTTGATTACTTTTTGATTACTTAAGGTTTCAGTGTGAGTGAATTATCAACTATGATTATCATACTGATGATTGGTCACATCAGTACCGGTCAATCTGCTGTTATCACCAAATGACGTGTTAAACATACATGTACAAACAATGTACATGTACATGTAAATGTATTATTATTATTAAAGTGTTTCAGGACTCGGTCAGCATAATGATTTAAGCACAAAAGAAACCTTATTAATTTCCACAATGCTTCATAACCCATTATAAAATAGACTTAAAACCAGTGGTCTCCGGAAGCACAGGCAGCCAGTGATTTCACCGCTTAATAACAATCTTGGAGCCTGCTTCTTTATACCCCAAAAATAACAATTCAAAATAGCGCAAAAAGGCCGGTTTTCTGTCCTTAGTTGCCAGCCAGCTGTACTATGAAAATATAACTGGCTGCTCAAATTTTTATGGAGAACACTGTTAAACCATAAACCCGGCCATACTATATAATTATGCAATTTCTGTTCCAATTTATTATAACTGTCCAGTGTAACAAAACATGTATGATAAAGTATATTATGCAAATGAAACTGATTATGCACAGATCCTCTAACAAAATAATCATATCATGCTAAATTGTCTTCATTTTTGTTTACCCAAGATAATCTTGAAAAATGTTCCAATATGTGTTTTCTATTGGTAATGGACAGACACAATTCATTATTCTCAGTGATTTTTTTTGCTTTAATTTGTTACAGCCTGTGCCTTTTGAATTGGGAAAATTAGCGCGATAAACCGTGAAATTGGGAAAATTAGCGCGATAAACCATGAAATTGGGAAAAATTTAGCATTATAAATAGGATTATAAGTAACAGAAGTGATATTGTTTTTAAGTGCATGTTCAGGGAGTTTTCTAGAAAAGGAGTCTGGTCAAATTGGTTTTTTTTAATCAATAAAAGTGGCAAGTTTGGTAATGATTTATGGACAAAAATGACTAAATTCAAGTTATATATTTTGTAAGATGTTTAAAAAATAAAGTTGAGATCAAGATTTAAGAAATCATAATTAAGTTATATGAGACTTCTTTCTAAAAAAAAAAAAAATTTTTTTTTTTTTTTTTTGGAAGTTTGGCTTTTTTTGGGAAATTTTGGTAAGAATTTTTGGAAAAAACGTGTATTTTTGCGATTGGGAAGCAGCCGAAATTCGGCTGTAAATTTGAGCAAAAAAAATCACTGATTCTCTACTAATTTTGTAATGTCCGTCTTAAATTTGATTGTTAATTGTCATTTTTGCACAGGATCGTATTTTTATCATTGAATGTGTGCCATCTTGGAATATGGATGTATGCAACAGGTTTGCAAAACAACATATAATTGTGTATGTCGTATTAGATTCGAGAACCAATAGTTAATTCTCACATTTTTAAGTTGTGACAACTCAATACGTTCATTGAGCACTTGTGGACATAATGCATCGCTCATTGAGCACTTTGGACATAATGTATGATTGTGTTCTCATTGGTCAATATTGATGTGAATGTACAGCATTACCTTGCCTTCAAGTGGGTGGTTAATTGCAGTTTCTGAACAGTAAACTTTCAAAACCTTTTGCAGAAAGACACTTGCTTGTATCCTTAGATCTGCCCCTTCAGCTTTTGAAGTTGATGCCCATGTATTCTAGTTGACATTAGAAGCTTTTACAGACTGGTAAACTGCTGCTGTCATTTCATACATAACATGCGCCCTGAGGACTTTATGAAATATGAAAGCAAGGAATTTTGAGATTGCAAAGATTTTTGTTCAAATGCAGCAAGGTCGAAACAAATGCATGGAAGTCAACTTCTCTGTCAGGTTATTCAAGTTAATATGCCTCAGGAAAAGTTAATGCCAACATGGTCCTCACAGCTGAGGACTGATGGTCCTGTACAATTTACAGGAATGGCTAAGAGTTAGTAAATTGTAAGTTACCTAATCAAACACATGAATGTTTTATAAAAGTCCAAATATATTATTGCTGAATAGAAATTTTATCATTTATAGAGATCTTTTTTTTTTCTTATTAAATAAATACATTGCATGTTAACGTCCTATTATTGATTGATTCGATCAACACGTACAATTTCTCACTCTATGACCGTAGTCCATATAAACGGACTCCCAGAGCCTTTGATAATTTTTGCTATGGCGGCTCTCAGGAGTTCATATGCACCCCTTCATAAACATGGGTGCAGTTCAGCGCAGAGAATCCGTGCGCTTCACTAACACGCTGGGTATACGGACACTAACACGCTGGGTATACGGATACTTTGATAACAGATGGCACTTCGATAACAGATAACAACAAAAGCCATGCGCGAGAGGTTCATCATTTTTTTTTAAAGTTATATCATAAAGATAAGTTTTTTAGACAAGGCGCATGGTCGAGTTTATAAATGGTGTATCCTTTTCTATTGCAAAGAAAAACATCACAGAAGAATAGTAGATTAATCCCCAAAAAATAGAAAATTCGGTCGGAAAACAGCATAAACTGGATGAACAGTAAACATTTCAACAAAATAAAACTACTTAGAAATATTGCAAGAACTTGTTTGATATTCCAGCATGTAGAGTAATCACTGTGCTTCAAATACTGAAATTTTGATAGCATTCAATGAAATATAAACGAAGATAGAGCATGTTTTAATAGGTGGTATGCATGAAGTTGCGGATACTTTGATTCCTGATATAGGGTACTTCTGATGACAGAGACTTTCAACAAATTGGGCACTCTGATAACCGAGTTTTATTTCCTATCTGAAATGCATTTATGTATATTATGGCTATTCTTACCAAACATTTTGAAGTACAAATCAATTTGCGTTGTCAAGCCCGACACATTGGGAATCTTTGCATAATGTAATTACATACACATGTCAAATTTAACCAATGGCGTTGTTCGTTTCAAAAATCTTATTACTATTAATTTATATAATTAATATTATAAGTGCAAATTTGAAATAAGATTCAAATGCTTATTTCTGAAGTAATATATTTAAAATGACGACCGGAAATAGTTGTGTTAATAATAAACTTGTTTTTTAGTGGTAAATTGAGATTAAGAGAATTCAAAATACAACGGATCATGTGGATCAACACGACTGTTTTCAATTGAACTTATAGCAGGACTCCAGATAAGGGGAGAAAGGGGTCTTAAAGCGGCCAATACACCTCATAAAATCCTTTGTCATTGGTGCTCATTAGAATCGCATCATGGAGACGATACTAATGCGTAGCCACAAAATTTAAAAGAGATTGGAAAACTCCCTTCATATTGAGCTTTACACTTCCCTTTCTTTTTAGTTATCATATTCCAAAGGGGTAAGAGCATGTTTCGGTAATTCGTTTTTAATTTACGTCAGTACATACATTTTTATGTATTGCCTTCTTACTATAGCAGTATTTCACAGCGAATTCTGCATTTCTGATTCACTAAATAGAGTGTGCTATATATATCTGGTAAAAAGTGTTGATTTATCTGGAATCGAAGTGCCATTGTCTATGAGATGATCGGTAAAAGAAGTGTCCATGAAATTTGGCATCCGACTCTTAAAACATTTGAAATTCCTAAAATATGTTATTCAAATAAAAATTTAACATGTTGTAAAATTAATGGACATATTGATCTTTTATTTCGATTAGTTGGCACGTTCTTGATTAATTTCCAAGTATTTTTATTTTGTTATAATACGTACTGATCATCGAATTCATGACGATTATCGATAAAAATTTATCTCTTTTTTATAATTCACTGTTTTTTTTCACGACTTATTTGCTCCGCAATATACGAAGTACTAAACCATTAATCGACCAAACAATGTTACGTGTCTGAAAACCAAATGAACAGAACATAAATGCAAAAAAGCTGAAGAACTAAACTCTCACGTGTGGCTTTTGTTGTTATCTGGTATCGAAGTGCCATCTGTTATTAAAGTATCAGCATACCCAGCGTGACTAAACAGATGTCGTTCGAGACAAATTGAGGAAAATAATGAATAAACTTCATAAACATGTTAAATTTACCTGAATGGCAACCTACGGATGTTATCCTTTGCATGCACCCTATAAAAACACAACGATGTTTCAACACACGTCTTTTCCCGCTGACATGTTTATGTTTAAATTTGAAACGAATATCGAATACCACATCGTTATCGACTTTATAGGCTGGAGCACATAACCCGACATGCAAAATATTGGTGTACTGCGACCTAACCAATATTGGGTCAATTTTCCAATATGGGGAATACACAGGCCCGTACCCAGGCCATGGGCCCAGGGGCCTGGGCCCCCCCAGCTGGCTGTTGAATTGTGATTTTTTTTAATTATGGGCCCACTGCAATATTTTCTCTCGTGAAAGGGCCCACAGTACACTTTCCCTCAATACAAAACAGCAGCTATGTTTTATTGTCCCTGATAAACAAGGGGATTAGCGCTCGCCAATGGAGATACACTACGCGTCCCGTAATTTTTGCCTAAATCACCGACACTCGGTGGTCATTATTTATTTTGGGTGAAAAATCATCGCGATCTCGCGCGTTTCATCACGCTAGGTCGAGCATGATCACCGTGTATGCTATAAATATCATCTTTGCGGTGATTCACCGCGATTCACCCCGTTCATGGTCAACGCAGTGAAGAACGATTTTCCTACGTTACATGTAGATGTCTAATCTTCACAAAGATTATAGCAATATGGGATTATTAGAATTGTTGGCAGATATAAGAGAGTAGCCTTTTTAAAATTTCATCATGTATTTCACACCCAGGTTAATTTTTACTTTTTAAATGCTGCGTATAAAACAAAACTAGTGTTCGCACCTAGCTGTATGATACCGCAACTGGATGAGTGATAATTGCGTTATTGATTATGCAATTAACAGTTTGAAGCCATGGAGAACTCATAACTCATAACTGATTGTATTGTAATAGTCGTATTTTCTCCGAGTCTCTCGATTCCCCGGTACATACGTTTCAACTGTCTCAATCACATTCATGCAACTTCTTCCGTCTTTATCCATTGCTTGATAATCCCGCATATGCCCGATTTCCATTTTAAAAGCGAATTCTGGTTACTATTGACGATAAGAGTCCTAAAGAATGTCGTACACGCTGTTTTGTAACCGTTGCGCTGTTTCAGTTCCTTTATAATTGAAACAATTATTGTATTGTATACTGACTACATGTACACACTTAAGTGTCATGTACAGTTCATAATCTTCTTCAACGACCAATAAACAACTTTATTTATATTTAGATTAAATGCAACATGTACACATCATTTTCTGGGAATCAAGAAAGCGAGTTTATTTTGTGAAAATAAACCAATATCTGTTTATTGAATTTGTCAAACTTTTATATATATATATTAGCAATTCTTATAAAAATAAATATCGTTATTTTAAATGTTTTAAGCAATTTAAGTCTTTTTCTGAGAGCATATATGGGAATTAGCTGTGTGAGCTACTTCAAAATGTTTACAGCTATACAGTCATTGTTTTGACAGACAACGCGTGCTTATCTTAAGTTTGTTTCTGGTAATACACCGGATATTGGATGTTTGGGGCTTGATTGGATAATAAAACAAAGATGCAGTCGGCGGTTTTCAGTAGAACTTTTGTACAAACCAACTTAATCAACAGTGCACATGCTTATCTAAAATTTAAGGATCATCAACACGGGTACAAGCAAATTGCATGGACCATAATACACAGTCCTATGGTTACATTTAGTAAAACACGTGGTCAGAAACTAACAAGTTCGAGTAATAAAGCAAAGAGATTATGATCTGAAAAATTGCATGGGGTCCGAAATGAAACAGAATGCCATCAAATCAAACGATTCACTGCCTAATTTTAAGTGTAACAAACTATGTTTGAAATATTTAAAATAACGATAATTGCGAATGATCACAGCTTCCATTTTCAAAAGTATAGGCTGTTCAACATTGCTCGAGAAATTATAAAGACAAACGTTTAGTAATGTTCCATTAAATGAATTTTACACGCTTCTATTTTATTAAATAGATCTAGCAGCCCAATGGCGATTGGAGAAGCGTACATCACCTGAAGCAATGTGTAAATTTAAATTTAGATGCACATGTAAGTCATTTTATGAAAATCAGGACGAAGTGAAAGTATTAATTTTACAAATAAACCAACATTTGATTTTTATTCAAATGGTCGACATTATTTATATTCGTGTCGTCTGTGTATTTGAGCAACTCTTAAGCAAATAGATATGGTTTATTTCGACGTTTAAAGCAAGTCTCGTTTCCGATATTAAACTATACAAATTTCTTCGGTATGGTTACTGACCTAAACAATCATTGACAGATGACATCCGATGGTAATTGCATGAAGTATGCAGAGAAGCTGACGAAATGTTAAAACAATCGCGTAGAAGTAAAAATATCAGGTTATTATCTGTACCTGTTTCTTTCGGAGTGAATACTCGTTGTGGCTGCGGAGAAACTTGAGAACAAAAGAATCTGTAGCCGCGAACTTTGTTGGTTTTGCGTGAGCCATACTGTACAATTGTTATTTCAACAAATAAAGATATTGTTTGTAAATCAGGATTCGACATTCAGCAAGTACGCTGTTTACTTTCATATTGGAATACATTTTCGCGATCTAATGTGATCGTCAATAGTGATGACATTAGTTAATAAGTTGAAATTTAAATCTAGTAGTCACCGCGAATCAAGGCGAGTTGCGGTGTTTTCGCAATGATTCTACAGCTGATTTTTATCGCCAGATGGTCGCAGTGAAATCACGGTGGAATCACCGTGAATCAACCACAGAGTGGATTCACCGCAATTTGCGGCGAATCACTGTGATTTGCCACGCTGGCCCAAACGCGGTGGTCGGTGATTTAGGCTAAAATCGCGGGGCGCGTAGTGTAAGCCCCTAGGCAATGTTTTCTTATCGCCTTGTACACACATCCGCGATCAGTCCCCCATTGTGATCCTGAATGCTTCATCTATCGATGGCTGATGTAACATGTAATTTGATTAGTCAAGGAAAGAATAGCAGCAAATGGAAGCAACTGCTACAGGAGGTCGTAGACTATGGTCTGATAATTGCTGACGCAGGTTATTTTCCTTCTTTGAGAAGGACATATCCCATAGACGTATATTTACCCTCTATAGTTTGATTTTTTTTTGCAGACCTTTTATTGTAAATTGTTAGGTCCCAATTGGGAATAATATATACTTTTTTTACTTTGCGAATGGGGCCCTGAAGTTGAACGGGAACAGAAACACTGACAAAGGTATTAAAACTGGAACACTGACAAAGGTATTAAAACTGAGTATTTATCATTTTTGAAATGAAATCACTAAAAAATACTACGGATAGATAGTTAACATGTTTGTTGAAAAGAAAAACATATTCATAAATTTGTCCAGCAACAGATAAGAATTTGGCAGATTTTAAGTCAGTATTTAAAATAATTGAGTACCGAGAACTCAGTATAATGTCACCCTATTAATGGTGCATTGGTAAAAAAATAAGTAAAATTGAAACAATAAATAGATCTCATTATATAAGTTAACCTGATCAAGTGTAAACAAATATTGTATTATTAATTTATCTGTTGCCTTGAAATTGTTTGAAAACAGTAAAATATGTTTAATTGATTATTTAAGAGGTTCATTATTTCCCCCCAAAATAAGGCGTTTCGCGTATTCCCCCCCCCCCCCCCCCCCCCCCCAAAAGGCATGGTCTTTCCTAAAAATAAAAACTTTGAAGTTATTGATTTGTGCCAAAAAAATTAGTGGAAGCAATTAAAAAGTTGATATGGATAACCATCATTAGTTTAAACCTGTAAGTTTCATATTCACACCAATGTTTAAAGCTTAAGACTTCCGAGATGGGTTGATGGCTGATTTACTTGTTATATTCCATAAATTAATATCACAAAATAAGGTTTGTATAAGAATTAAAATTACCTTGCAAAGTGCCAAATTCAATATATATAGGGAGGGGGGCCCCCTCCCATATTCTCCCCGGTTGGCCCCCCCAGTCAAAAAATCCTGCGTACGGCCCTGAGCGTACAGCGTACAAAACAAAAACTAAGTCAATAAAATCAATTATTTCTTGCTTTAATGGTACCATTTGGATGAGTTTGTGGTTAAGATAGGTAAACTTTAATAAGTTCTTGCAGTTTCAGTGTTCCTTAACCCTTGCATTGTTGATAAAATTTTCACCCATGTACAAGATAGAGCGCATTGCAACTCTAAGCAGCCCATTGGGCTAATATAAAGCTTAGAGTTGAATTATTGCAACTATCTATGACCGTTACTTTTCATTTACCTTTAATATCTTATACATAATGTTTATTCATCAGGGGTTTTTTTGGCCCGATTTTATAGCCGAAATTCGGCTATGTTCCCAATCCCAAAAAGTATACTTTTTTCCCAAAATTGGCAACAAATTCCCAATTTCCAAAAAAAAAAAAAATATTTTTTTTTATTTTTTTTTTTAAAGAAGTCTAATGTGTATTTTATCTCAATTTTAATTCAATTACATCTAACAAAGTATTATATAATTTTGTTTTTTTAATTTGAATGATTATAAAGGGTTATATCAAATTTAGTATTTCTCTAATCATTGGACTTTTCGTGTGGAAAAAAGGCTAATGAATTTATTTTCCCAATTTCATGAAAATGCCGATAAAATTCCCAATTCCAAAGCCATGGGCTATCTTCCCAAAAAGTGGAAAAAAAACCTGTTCATTGCTTTCTTACGTATTTGCTTTAGTTTGTTAAGCTACTATAAGTTTTATTATTGTGCATTGTGTTGAGCAGAATTTCCTTTGTTTACAATCCTGTATCATATTGATTTATTCATTCTTAACGAGATTCGCGAACGCATTTGCGATGTCAGTGCACCAAAATTAAATAGTTGCTCGTGGGCACACCAACTTAAAAAACACAATTGCAAAGTTTACCTTTTTGGTGTCCATCTTTCACCACATACTTCAGATCTCGGAACTCTATGTCAAAATTGCGTTTCTTGCGAAGGTCATATTTGCTAGAAGCTTTCGAGGATTGGTCGCCCGCCTTTAAAATTCCAGCACTTTTGGATTGTTTCAACGTAATGTCATCTTTCAATGGTATATGAACGTGGACAGATAGCAACTCCGCCATCGTTTTTGAATTTGGTTAAGTTGTTTTAACGATTTTCCACGCAAATAATGTCATTCCTTTATGTTCACATATTGCGTGTCAGCCATTTTTTTCGTCAATTTCCTCCGCTCGTGTCGAGCGATCTCAATAAAATGATATGAGGGACTTCATACAAATTAACGTGAGAACATATTAATAGGTGTCCAACGTATTGTACGTTTGGGACAAGGCCAAGTGAGATATTAATATATATATTTATTTTTGTTTTATATGCGCAAATGTGCTGGTCTACTTGTTTTTTAAACGATGCATAAACCTGACACATCCTTCTAAATGGACTGATCCAAAAATGTAAACATGTCCATGTGACATGATTTGGTTTCCGTTCTGGAAAGACTGCCAGGGCATGACCTGCTGCCGCAGATTAAATAGGGAACCTACAATATGTGGATTACTTTAAATTTATTGCAATATAACCTTACTGCATTATAAGTTTTACTTTTCTTTTATTCTTAAGGGCTTCCATTCTTAGGAATGTCTACCGAAGTCGATAGAACACTGTGGGTTGGCAATTTGTCAGATAAAGTTTCGGACGAATTGTTGTACGAGCTATTTCTGCAGGTAACTCACAAGAACGATTCGCACCATCACTTCGACCTAACGCGTTTTGCCAAAATTACTGTTATAAATATCGCTTGGGTTATTTGAAAACTATCACTCGAACGACATTTAAAAAAAAAAATTTGCATAACGCTTATAAATATGCATTAGTATTTATTAAACTGCAAAAGGCAGGCACTTTAGTTAAGGCCACTAGAGCTCCATTTGTCATAGTCGGCTTGGACGAACCATCTTTCGAACCTCTTAATTTTTTGACTCGTCAATGTGACTCAAATATAAAAATGAAAATAGTGAAACATATTAATTAGTACTCTATTTGATAAATAACTTGTTTCTATATGGCTGGCAACTTTAATTGCTATGTAAATCCTCTTTTGATAACAGATTTTTGCAAGTTTCCAGCACATCCATATCATGTAAAACTATCAATGCCGCCAAAACAACGAGTACCTGCTTTCGAACCCTTCAGTGTACACAATTATAAATAAATTAGTCGCATGTTTAGACCATAGTCACGTGACTTATTGCAGCAGCCAAAATGTGTAAATTGTCAAGACAAGTTGACAACAAAAATTAGACCATGTTTTTAAAGTGTTTTAAGGAAAATCCTTATATATGTAAAAAGCATAAAGAAATACATTGATTTTTGCATGTTTTATGATAATTACATTTATTCTAACAGTTTTTGACTTATTTTCGTCGATTTGCCACTACGTATGAGTCGTCGTAAACAAATGACATATACACAAAAAACGGTGACGTAGTGCGCATGCGAATAAAATGTAAACAAATGAAGGGTTTGAAAAGGGGTCAGGTTCGAGAAGAGGTACATTAACAATACTTAAATGTACCCCGGGTACTCGTTAGTATACTTAAATGGCGTACAGTCAACTCGTACCTAAGTCAACTCGCACGGTAGTCAACTCGCACGTTGTTTGGTCAACTCGCACGGAAGTCAACTCGTACCTAAGTCAACTCGCACTGTAGTAAAACTATTGATGTGTTAATGGGTTCTAAATGAATAATTTATGCATAAACACAAATTGGAAACACTTTAAGAGTTTTGTTTAATACATTTTAGTAAAATGTCTTCACAAAATAACACTTTTTTTCACAAAATATTGTTTACACGATAGTTACATTATTGGCACATAACAGTCCGTAAAAGTACTGTTAAAAAGTTTTAACTATTATTTTAATTTTTATTACAATATTAACACACATTATCAGGGCTTAACACTTAGGCACGTCCAAATGACATTCACTGCCTGTACCTAGGTCCGGGCTAGCCAATGTCCCAGGAACATGCCCGACCGGTCGTGTGTATTTTGGGAGGGATTATGTGTTCTATATCAATAAACTGCATTTTAAATAAGCTTTTCAAAGATGCAACAATCTTAATACAGTACGATCAGATGACAATTAAATCCCAGAGTGAAGTCGGAGACAACAAACGGATCGTATCTCAAAATAGATTTGGAACCCCCTTATTGCAATCAAAAAGAGGCTGATAATTCAAAAAATCCCCGGCAGTTTTCCTGGTAAAACACGTCAGTACCTATTTTTAAACGGAATTCCAATAGATACGGTTCTGATTGGTTTCCTCGTAGTGACGTGTTTTCTCGATAAAAATACGTTATAATCTAAAAGCTGGGATCGCCCAGGATCGTCCAGGGTGGATGGAGGCAACTCGACATTAACACAAAGTTACTATAAAATTATTAGTTGTTTATCAATTTTAAATAATTGTAATTTGTTTGATCGTTTAGAAGTGTTTTGACAATCTTTTTTAAGCAATTCAATTAGCAAAACTAACATTAATGGTCGATCCCGACTTTTAGTAGAGAGTAAACCCTGTACAATTGTTACAACTACCGTAACACGTTATTTTGCGAAACCTAAGATTCACTTACCATTTGTTGTCAGACGGTAACCGTGGCAATCTATGTAAAAAAAGGTTTGGCTTTACGGGTGGGGATGAGGGTTCCTCAGATAAGAAAAGAAAAGGGATGGAGGAAAGTAAGTGAAAGTATGAGGGAAAAAAAGGAGATTTCTCCCAAATAGTCTAGTCCCTGGGGGTATTTGTGTGAATTTTTGGTCCAGAGCATTTCTTGGTCTCATTGTGTAGGGGAATGACTGAAGTTTAATTTTAGTCAGGGTGGACTGTTCAATTCCTGGTCGTTTCCATGGAAACACAGATGGCGGCTATTAGAATGTCATTTTCGAGGGACCATACCTGTGCAAATCTTTTGTTTTATTAGTTTTATATGCCTACAGATTTTTAATTAAATTCCTCTGATATTTCAAGCATTTATATTTGGCTTTCAGATTTTCTGTTCATTGAGGTCAAGAAAGGTCATGGTCAAGGTCATCTAAAGGTCAAAATGTGCAAAATGCTACAAAATTATGGTTTCTACCCAAAACCAATGTTTTTTATATAAACCATTTAATAGATATACATCAAATAGTGTTTTTAAACAAAGTGCAGTAAGTACTGAGAATGACAAAATTTATTTTAAGGTCATAACTTAAATCGTTTTCAAATTAGATGTCATTACGTGGCACCATTCAAAAACGTTATTTTGCTTAAAAACTGATATTATAATTACACTGGTTTTGCTCAACACAATGTCATATGCTATAAATGTGTGCATAATATACACACATTCCTAACAGGGAAATTACCTTCAAATGATATATATTTTAATGTCAGTACCTTTTTCTTTTGATAATATCATATTATTTTAAGGTCATTTAAGGTCAAGGTCACATGGTTTAAAGGTCAAGGTCATTTGAAGTCCTCATGCATATAATGTTTGTCCTATAGACAATTAAATCAATCATCCAATCTTTAAAGCACTAGTTTTATATGCATACTAGAATTAGCCATTATACTATAATGCACATTTAACATAACCTGTAAACCTAAATTACCTCCCTTTGATATAGAAACGCCATTTGCAGCAAACTTGTGTCGTCTGCAACAGATGCTTTTTTCAAACCGCAAAATGAAGACATTTGAACCGTTCAGCGCGGTATTGATTGTAAGTGTTATTGCAATTATTAATTTTTGTTTTTATTTGTTTATAAATTAAAAGTAGAAGTTACTAAGAGGAGGGTCTAGTTCAATATTTTTTTCTAAGTGTAATAGTCTTCGGATAAACAGATTTTCGGATATATTATTTTTATTTGCCCATTTCAGCACATTTTGATTAAGTTTGAAATGAAAAGAAAAAAAAAATTCTATGGAAAGTCCTGCTGTTCACATGTTTAAAGTGTTATATATTTTGGATAAGTATATTTCGGATAAATTAATTTTTGGTTTCTTTTATATATCCTTTCAGAAGACTTCTGGAGTTTTGTTGCGGTGGAGTTTATGTTTACGAAATCAGGCGTTATAGAAGAAACTGAATACACGCTATGGAGGTAAAATAAAAGAAATAATCAAAGAAAACAAAGAGTCACTCAAGTATCAATATTATCAAATTGAATAGTAGTACGTAGAGTCTACCTTCATTCAAACCCTACTTAAATTGCAGGCTCAGTTTGTTCTTTTCAAACAGTTATTAAAAGCACGACATAGCTCAAACCCACTACCTCTTCCACATTTCCAAGTTGTCATGTTAATCTTAGAAGCAAAGTTGAAATATAACAACTTTCGATATTCAAACAAAGCAAAAATCAATATCAAATTTAAAAAAATAGGTTATAATATTAACACTATTTTTGTTGTGTTTCAATTTAATACAGGCTCAGGCATGGAGGAGGATGCTCCCATTCCTAGCAAGAGACCAAGGCTATTTCAATCCGGACCAGACATTTTGAAGTGTATCATCTTTCAAAAAGATACAGACCAGTTTACAACGAGTTCAGAAAATGGGAGATCGAAAGTAAAAGAAGCAGCAAGTATCAGAAATGACTGTGTCAATGAACGTTTACTTAGACTTGAATCTGATTTCTTTGTGTATCATATTTTATATATGTGTTATAAAGCATACACCCATAATAAATCTTTAGATAAAATAGCCAGTAGCTCTTGTAAATATAGTGCCAGCAAGCCCAAATTGAAGTAGATTAACCCAATAATGTGTCTTTATCTGTTCAGCAACGTAGATCTGTTTCAAAACCAAGAATTACCATAAATACTCATGATGAAAATCCCAGTACTAAACCATGTATTGTATGTGCTCAGGTAAAATGCAAAGGTAATACTAAGAAATACAGAATATCTGAATGTGACAGGGCAAGAACATTTCTAGAATCAGCGTTGTTTCTTCAAGATGAAGTATACACTAGGGTGTGCGACTTGCAAGACGAATATTCAGTGTTTGGTGCAGAATTGTTTTATCACAGTAACTGCATGCGTAGATATTTGCGACAGTATGAATCTGAAAGTTGTAAGATGCAAATACTGTGTAAATCCAGAAGAAGAGAGGCTTTCTCAGGTTGAGAACATTCAATGACCTATGTACCGCATTTGCCAGATGTATATCTGCTTTGAGCAGGACAGCCAAGAGACTAGACTTTGTATTTGATTCATACATTGAAGGTTCTATAAAAGACAACAAGAGATCCCGGCGGTCAAGATACAGGCCTATTGAAGTCAACATGGTCAATGAAGACACGCCATTGCCAGTAAATATGGATACTTTCTGGGCATCTGGCTCCAATAAAGTTAAACTACAAATTCTCTTGAGCAAATGGGTTAGAAAAAAATGAAAACAATATATGGCCTAATGTAGAACTAGTATTAAGCAGCACTGTAATAGACGGAATAGCAACTGATTGTATTGCTGTAAATAATGGCAATGAAAACTGTATCGAGTCATTGAAGCTGTTTGTAGAAGAAGGTGACGTTCGCATTGTGCCCTATGCAATCAATATCGCAAAACATGGCTATAAAGGAATTGTGCTGCTTTCCAATGACACAGACGTGACGGTTTTAGGACTTCATTTTTTGAAGATTGTCTACAAATGGCTTAGAAGAGCTGTGGATAAGGGCTGGAATAGGAAATACACTTCGTTATATTCCTCTTCATCTGATCGCTGAGAAGAACAAGACACTTTGTCAGGTACTACCCGCTGCACACATTCTAACTGGCTGTGACAATACTAACAAAATAGAGACCAAACTTTCTGCACTAAAGGCGCATCCATAAGAGTTTTTGATGAATTTTGGTCAGACTTTGAGCGACACTCCCGAAGATGTACTATTGAAAGCCGAGGAATACCTGGTTCAAGTAATTAAGCCAAACAGTCAATGTACAACAATGGATAGTCTCCGATATGATCTGCACCATACAGGAAAGGCAGCGGATATACAAAGTCTTCCACCAATAAGTCATTCAATTAAGGACCAAATCTTAAAATGTCTGTATACTACATTCCTTCAAGTACATTGTATGGACGAAACACAAACAAGTAACTAACATTGATCCCCAAATGTACGGATATACAACTGATGAACATGGACATAGTGTACCAACACGTGCGTATAATAGTGTTCCAGACAAAATTGCTGTTACATGCGCGTGCAAAGAAGTTCCACAAAGAGATGTCTTTGTAGAAAGGCTGGAGTTTCATGCTGCAAGTATTGTAAATGCAGAAGCAACTGCCAAGGCACTGTTTGTAAAAACCCAAACAATCTACTTTCTGTCCCTGTACAGATTGATAAATAAAAAGGGAAAAATGTTGAAGAACATGTCATAGAAATTGATTAACAGAGTTATTCTTTAATGTAAGCATTAGCATGTCTAAGAAGTTCTGTGTCTATCTTTTAGGAATATAGACGAGAACATTTTATGAGTCGCGTATACTGCAGACTCAGATCAATATATATTTCGTTTCTGCAATTTAATTCTAAATTGTCATTAAAAATAACAAGTTTCACATTAACGATGTCATATTTGTGTTAATTATGCTACGTAATTTGTAGATAGTTTAAAACATGTTAATTTCATGTATTGTATTTCTGTGATAAGTTTTAATTCTACGTTTGTTTACACACAGCTGAAAGTGTAACATATAGTTTCTGATGACTTAATCAAATCACATTTTGACTAGATTGACATGTTGTAATATTCTTACGGTGATTTTAATTGTGTCAGTATTGATGCAACTACAATGCATTGCTTTATAAATGAACGAGTCAAAATAAAAATACTTGTTATAAGTAATGATTTATCCCTAGATCTATATTGTTTTTCTTATTGGCAGGTTCTGTGATTCACTTTTTCATATGTACACACATTTGGTTTGTATAAACACATGCATAACATGTATGTACTTTTTAGAGTTCTATCAATCTTCATGTTTACCTTTTAACATGTTGTACTATTGTTATGGAACGGATTATAATTTTAACAATTCTATATATAGTATTGACATATTTTAACATATTAAATGAAATTAACATGATCATTGAAAGTTAATTTTGAAAATTGTGTATGTTGGTATATTTACAGAATAAGTTTGAAACAAAGCAAAATTCAATAAAGAAATTGGAAATATTTAGAAAAACGTATTTTATTTTCTTTAAAGCATACACTTGTGATTGACCTTAACTAACTCTGATTTTTGTATAGGAACCGGAACCGGAAAGGATCGCTGCATATACCAAAGTTGTACACTATGCATTGAACTAAAACTTTCGAGGCACTTAAAATGAATTCCACCAGTTTTAATCGTTCTGTTTCAAAATTTATTAATAAAACTGTATATAAACGACTTACAGTAAAACAGCACAAGCCCTTTAAACATACTCAAGAACATACACAAAGGAACGGGTGCCAAACGCTCGGCTGTGGGTGCAGTTTTTAAAAAAATATCTATAAAAAAATGTTTTTGACCTTTGACATTGAAGGATGACCTTGACATTGACCTTTCACTTTCAAAATGTGCAGCTCCATGAGATACACATGCATGCCAAATATCAAGTTGCCATCTTCAATATTGCAAAATTTATGGCCAATGTTAAAGTTTTCGGACGACGCGGACGGCGGACGAGCTGGCTATGACAATACCTCGGGTATTCTTCGAAAACAGCCGAGCTAATAAAGTACAATTATAATTATTATCCCCACGCTTTTTGAAAAAAAGGTGGGGATATTGTGGTGATCTCCGCCGTCCGTCCGTCCGTCTGTCCGTCCGTCTGTCCGTCCGTCCTGGCCACTATCTCCTCCTACACTAAAAGCACTAGAACCTTGAAATTTACACACATGGTAGCTATGAGCATATGTGCGACCCTGCACTATTTGGAATTTTGATCTGACCCCTGGGTCAAAAGTTATAGGGGTTGGGGTGGGGCCGCGTCAGAAATTATCACTCATTTTTTTAGGTTATTTTACATTTACTTCTTTATTTCTACACCGATTCACTTCAAATTGATACTGGACCTCACCTATGACAATACGGTCAATCTCAACCATGCATGGCCCCATTCCCAACCCTGGGGCGCCCCGCCCACATAGGCCACACCCACCAAAAATTTCCATTTACTATAATTTTTTCATTTCTACACGGATTCACTTCAAATTGATACTGAACTTTTGTTATGACATTAGGGTCAATCTCAACTATGCATGGCCCCAATCCCAACCCTGGGGCGCCCGCCCACATAGGCCACACCCACCAAAAAATTCCATTTACTATAATTTTTTCATTTCTACACGGATTCACTTCAAATTGATACTGAACTTCTCTTATGACATTAGGGTCAATCTCAACTATGCATGGCCCCATAACCAACCCTGGGGCCCCGCCCACATAGACCACACCCACCTTAAATTGCCTTTACTATAATTTCTTCATTTCTACACCGATTCACTTCAAATTGATATTGAACTTCTCTTATGACAATACAGTCAATCTCAACTATGCATGGCCCCATTACCAACCCTGGGGCGCCCCGCCCACATAGACCACACCCACCCAAAATTGCCTTTTACTATAATTTCTTCATTTCTACACCGATTCACTTCAAATTGATACTGAACCTCTCTTATGACAATACGGTCAATCTCAACTATGCATGGCCCCATTACCAACCCTGGGGCGCCCTGCCCACATATGTCACACCCACCCAAAATTGCCTTTTACTATAACTTCTTCATTTCTACACCAATTCACTTCTAATTGATGATGAACTTCTCTTATGACAATACGGTCAATCTCAGCTATGCATGGCCCCATTACCAACCCTGGGGCACACCTAGGTCAAACATTCGGCGTGGGGATACGCGTCGGCCTCTGCCGCGCCATTTCTAGTTACCGAATTGTTGTATCCGAAATATATAACACTTTAAAAACATTAAATGCTGTGCCCTACAAAATGTTTTTCTTTATTTTAAACTTATCATGATGTGCTATAATGAGCCGGAACAAATGAAACAATTATCCGAATATTTTTATCCAAATACAATTACACTTACAAATAGTTATCGGTTACACTTTTGAAAAATAAACTGGCAAGGCCCTATATTAAAATCAACATCAGTTTTTAATTCAGTCCTTGAACTAAATATGCAATTAGTTAAATAAGCATTATTATATCATTTAGTTAAACAAACAACTATTCCTACATTTAAGTTTCTAGGCAAAATTACGTATTTGAATGGTGCCTCGTAATGACTTCTAATTTGAAAACTATTTAAGTTATGACCTTAAAATAAATTTTATCCTTCTCAGTACTTACTGCACTTTGTTTAAAAACACTATTTGAGCATATATCTATTAAATTGTTTATATAAAAACACATTGGTTTTGGGTAGAAACCATAATTTTGTAGCATTTTGTACATTTTGACCTTTAGATGACCTTGACCATGACCTTTCTTGACCTCAATGAACAGAAAATCTGAAAGCCCAATATAAATGCTTGAAACATCAGAGGAATTTAATTCAAAATATGTAGGCATATAAAACTAATAAAACGAAAGATTTGCACAGGTATGGTCCCTTGAAAATGACATTCTAATAGCCGCCATCTTTGTTTCCATGGAAACGACCAGGAATTGAACAGTCCACCCTGACTAAAATTAAACTTCAGTCATTCCCCTACACAATGAGACCAAGAAATGCTCTGGACCAAAAATTCACACAAATATCCCCAGGGATTGTACTAAAAATGGCGTGAACTGAAGATTACAAATAGATGTCTAAAGTAGATGAATATTGAATTCATTAGCATTAGAAAGGCAAGCTAATAAGAATTATTGAATCACAATTGCGCATCTCTATGCACAAGAAAATACCAGTTGAATGATAAATATAAAGGTTTTGATATTCTTGGGTCAGGGCACATGAAAGATTGGTCAGGGCTGGTAGGTTCTGCATTTAAAAGCCCGAATGGGCTAGTTGAAAAAAAAGTTAGTGTTAAGCCCTGATTATGTAAGGAATTGTGCAGCTTATTTTCTGATATCAAATTAATACAAGTTTACTCACTTTTGTTAAGACCTGGTTTCCCAAATCACTACTCATTTTATAAGCAGATTTTCCATAGTAAATAGCAAATGGAATCAATAAACAAATAAACAAAAAAAAACAAAAAATAACACCAAACAAATTAAATTTGACAAATATTTCCGTATCGCATGCAATCAACCATTATCGTTGCATATATATCTATATCACAAAAAATTTGTGTACATGCAAATATTTAAGTTGTTTTGAACTAGAAATATGATAGAAATAATATTTGTAATTTAATGAATAGGACATTGAGACCGATAATCGAAGAACGGATCATCCTATTAATTATTAAAGGTGTAATAATTTGTCTTACAACAATTAAAGGGGCCTTTTCACAGATCTTGGCATGTTTTTAAGTTTGTCATTAAATGCTTTATATTGATAAATTTAAACATTGGATCTAAAA
Source organism: Dreissena polymorpha (assembly GCF_020536995.1). Lineage (NCBI taxonomy): Eukaryota > Metazoa > Mollusca > Bivalvia > Myida > Dreissenidae > Dreissena > Dreissena polymorpha. Next base: position 94,766,394 of record NC_068359.1, on the reverse strand, counting down.
AGCTCCAGTAAAAAATCAAGACTAAAATAAATCAAAGGAAAAAAAAGTAGCCTGCAGCAGGGCTCGAACCAGTGACCCCCCGAGTCCTGGAGTAATAATAAACCAATTAGACTGCTCGGTCATCCTGCCAAATATGTATGAATGATGTATTTTATACTTTATATAAGCAATCTTCATAGTTTCACAAAATAAAACGACAACAACAGAACTCTCCAAATTGTTCAATCATTTCGTGTTGCAATGCTTTATAATGTTCAGGTTTTTAAATCGTCAAAAGATGCATATACAATGTAATGGCTTTATTAGACCATGGTAAATGTTCAATATTACTGTTGCCTCACAAATATCATAACTAAAACAAAAATTTGCAAATCTAAACAACCTTTTTCAATTTTGTCAATTTACCAAAACGTGAAAAGATCCCTTTAATGGAGATCCCGTTACTTATGCTATTATACGCATATAACTTATTGCACACACAATTATAGGAAACAAGAAATATCTTTAAAAAAGATATACCCCGTTGATTGTGGTCGATGTTTATGAACGATCAAAAGTTATCTCTATGAGATAAAAAGTAGCGGATGCCTTTTTTCTGCGCAGTTCTTAGCTACATCACAAGCAAATCAATTATGGGGTGTTGCGCCAGATTTCGTGGCTTATTTTGCTTTATGTGATATTATTACTCAGATATCTATATTTACAGAATAGAAAAACACAAGAAACATGAAAATAAACGAGTGCATATAGGTCAGCCGGCAATACTGACTCGAATATTATTTAATTGCATAATTATAGTATTGTGAATTATTGTGCTCATGCTTAATAAACTGGTCTAAATGGATAAATATTTCTAATTAATTTTATCAAAATTGGTCCATATCATGCAAATGTTGAAAACATATTAAAAATCGATGATTGACATAATTTAGTATCTTTCTAATCAAAACAGACTTCAAGTGCACAAAGTTTACGAGACGGTGTTTATATAAAGATTTCTGCAACTGACCGCAAACTGACCTTGATACCTTGGGGATTGGAATGCGATGCATTAAAGTTAGGTAACAATTCTCTGCTGAAACGACGGCTTGTTTACGCCAACTGTACACGACCAAGGCAACAGCTGTGCCTAAAATATTGATATATCGACACTATTTACTCCATCAGACAAAAATAGCATAGATTCCAATTTTTTCCTTCAATGAAAAGATCGCAACCCCTTCTGCGAACTCCGGTGATGAACTGTATATAAACTCTGACTTTCACACACTGGCCGCGAATTGACCCGAAACCTCGCGGGTTGAAATGCAATGCAAGTAAGTACTTAATATGAGAAAAAAGCCTTTAGTATAAACGCTTTTGCGCTGGTAATTCTCTGAAAATAAAAGGTGAACGCACAAACTGTATTTATGTCGAAAATTGATTGTGAAACTGTTCAATCTATTGAGCCTTTTCATTAGAGATAAAATTGTTTCATGCAGTAAAATAGTGTTACAAAGACGGGGATATGTTTCCAATGTTCTGGTGTTATACTCAAATCAGCCAATGGAATAAATGAAGTGTATTCATTCGTACCGCGGGAAATTTTATTTGAATATTATTGGACAAGTCAGGGTGAAAAGCTGGCTTAATACAGCTTACGCCGAAAAAACACAATTTTACAAGAATCAAATGTGTATTTAGTTCAAACTTTAATAAAATTGCCCAACATTTTTGAAATTTGAACATGAGTTACGGTTCTACATTAATTAATTAAATATTAAATTGTATAGCGTGAAAAATAAAATATTTATTTAAGTATGCCATACTACAGCCTTATCTCTAGGCAACCCTTATCAGTAATAGCATTATCTACCCCTCGATAACCAGTACCCTCATCATCTTTGAATGACTGACAGATAAGCAGTTTATTGTAATTTTAAAGGTGAGAAATAGGATATGGTGTTTTCAGGTATTGTTACTTGGTTGACTGATTTAACAGTTGACATAGTAACGTATGAAAATTTCTATTGGTTAAAAATACTTGAATCGAGTGATAACAGTATCACAAAAACAAAAATTAATCTACAATACAATTAGACGTTTATTAAATAACTTAAAGCAACTTCAAGCAATTAGCTGGTATATTGAGATACAATGTAACTACTTGACTTAAGGCTTTTTCTTAAGTTATGAAATATTAAGTATATAATGAAATGCATGGTACTTACCGGTTTCGCATGTTTTGTGTTGCCATTTTTGGCAACTATCGCATTCAATTGCTTGCTGCCTTGGACCCACATTCCTTGAACACAATATACACGGATAATCAATCACACAAAAAACGCATGAATTCACTATACGCATGTATTCCGTAGCCAGGGATCGACAAATCCCCTCGCCCGCTTGTTATTACGAGTAGAAATCGGCTACGGGAGAGTGAATATTCCAGCAGCGCTCGTCCTGCAGGGTGAGTGACATTTCTGGCCTAAAAGATTAAAATTTCAAGTTTTAAAACATTTTTGCCAAACAAAACAACCTTTAATCAGCGAATAAAAATTTACCGGATGTTGATTATTGCACACTGCGCTAAATAAAAAAAAAACGAGTTAAAAGTGTGTTCAAACAGTTTATTAACTTTATTGAAGTTCATGAGTTAACACTAACAGTTCTATTTTATAACCAATAGAAAATCACAATAAAACATATTAGTTACTGATTTTTTTTCAATAAATTGCAGGGCAAGTACATATTTCAGCAGGGCAAGTGGAAATTCTTAGCTACTTGCCCTGCAGGGCAAGTTGCTGAAAAACAATTTGTCGATCCCTGGTAGCAATTATATGTTGATGATGATAACCTATTCTAAATGAAGTCGATTTATATACATAACTAAGAAACAATGATCTATTATGAAATAACCGCATGCAACAAAAAATTTCGTTTTAATTTTCTTTTAATTTAACTTACCTTGATTATAAAAATAAAACTTTTTATAATAATTACAAGCTAAATTAACTTTAATTGAATTGTGCGCGGTTTACAACACCCTTTACAACATTATCCGTGTTTGTGACAAACATTAAAGTAATACTGACTAATTATCATACCAATTTAGTTTAATTGATTAATGCTTTGCCATTTTAATAATTGTTAGTTGTATATAAGACCTTTCACACCTATTACAAACATTCATATAACCCGTGAAAAAAACCGACTACAAGTGTAAAAGAGCCATTAAACGTGATAACCGTACATTAAGATTATTAAAAAAGGACATAATTTCTATTATAACCTACTTATAAACTACTGATCATATTACATCCTTTATCTATTCTATATATTTTTTGGAGGGGTGCGAGTTGACTTCAAAAAGTGCAAGTTGACCAGAAATGCCGTGCGAGTTGACAAAAAAACGTGGAGTTGACTATAGTGCGAGTTGACTTAGGTACGAGTTGACTGGCACCCACTTAAATGTACCCAGGGTATGAAAAATATACTGAAAAGTTCCGGGGAATTTTAATGCTAAATTGGTTGTAGTCGTCTTGATTTTTTCAAATTAATTATGTTAATATTTATGTGAATATTTTGTTTAATGAACATTATCGAAATCCTATTCAAAGTCAAAAAGCATTTTCTACACATTTTTACTATCACACTCATCAACACAGATATTTACCATCCCAATTTGTCTTAAACTCTGACATAAGATTGGACCTAAATTTTCTCTATGATTGTTTTTCGAAGGCTTTATGCAATGCTTTCAGATATTGAGCTTATTTTTGGTACGAGAGTCTACCTACATGACTTATGCCTCAGTCCCAAATAATCCATGCGCTGGACCATTCGTTCGATCTCCAGGCATTTAGCCGTCAGATGAGTGCGTCCAGCCAATGATCGCACGGTCACTGGGTCATTTTATGTCTCATTTAAAATTTAAACGGATGTCTTGCCCAAGAAGGAATTGACTTGAGCTTTGAAAGAAGATCAGACGATCAACGCACGGTTATTGCCCGTCGATCGCCCGACATCTGATTCATTATAGATGCATCATCACAAGCTCCGTCCTGCATCCGTCAGTTATCATTCGGAGGCCTTCTGGCCATCAGAAGGTTGCCGGCAGATGTTTATGTCCCTGGAAAATACCCTGATTTTGCCGATTCTCTTACAATGAACCTGGGTATACCCGAATGTTGGGTAATATCCTGGCGTTGATTGTCTGATCTTTTTTTATCTCAGTTCAATTCCCTCCCGGGACGACGTCGGGTAAAGTTTTAATTGAGACTTAAAATTAATCAGGACGCCAATCCGATGCTACAAAATGACCTCGTGTCTGTGCGATCATCAGCCTGGCGCCAGCCCGATGATCGAAAAAATACGTTGTCCGCTGATCGGACATTGATCGGTCTCGATTATTGACTGAGGTATTATAGACTATGTCTGTTATCCGTTGTGGTCTAATGATTTTTGGCAAAGATGAGCATTGGACTTAATTTTGTTTTCTATAATACCCATTTTCCCGAGGGTTTTTTATGCAACTCCCTCTGATATTCAGCTGATTTGTATGTCCCCTGTAGGATGACATATAGCAGTCTGTCTGTCTGTCCCACATTTCTTTTTATGCCCCCGGTAGGGTAGCATTTAGCAGTTGAACTGTCTGTCAGACTGTCTGTCTGTCTGTCCGAAAACTTTAAAATTGGCCATAACTTTTGCAATATTGAAGATAGCAACTTGATATTTGGCATGCAAGTGTGTCTGGTGAAGCTGCACATTTGGGTGGTGAAAGGTCAAGGTCATCCTTCAAGGTCAAAAGTCAAAAAATACAATCCAAGGGAAGTAATAAGCCTTAAAAGGGAGATAATTTCTAAACCTGCCAAATGATTTATTGAAATTTTATTTCAAAGTGGCGCAATAGGGGGAGCGTTGTGTAAACACATCTCTTGTTCTGTTTAAAGATATTGACCTGATATTTGGTGAGTGAGTCTACCTACATTACTTATAGATGAATTATGAATTTTATTCCAGTCAAATGATTTTTGGCAAAGTTATGGTCCTTGAACTTAGACAAACAAACTTACCGGTTCAAATAAATGATGATTAACCATACCACCTCTCTAATTAATTCCTTTTTTTTTTTTCACAAATAATTAACTTCAGCAATTTTCAGACACATGCCCTTCTGTATCAGTTGCTTCGATTCGCTGCTACTATATCCTTTGCCAATCAAAAGATGTGTTACATCAACCATCAATTGATGTAGCATTCAGGATCACAAGGGTTAATTGAATGCCCTGAGATGTGTGTACTAGGCAATAAGAAAACATTGCCTAAAGGCTTAACTCCACTGGTGAGTATATTAGCGCTAATGGTCTTGTTGATCAGGGACAATAAAACACATCTGCCCTTTTGTATTGAGGGAGAGTGTACTGTGGGCCCTTTCATGAGAGAAAAAAATTGCAGTAGGCCTATTCTTTGAAAAAATTCTTAACTTGACAACCAGCTGAGAGGGGCCCGTGCCTCAGGGCCTGGGTACAGGCCTGATTCTTTTTGAATTTTGATGACCACATCATGGTCTTTTTGTCTTCTGTTTAAGGCAGGACCACTGGAGAGAGTGAGCATCGCAAAGGAGAAAGATGGCCGACCAAAGGGATTCGCCTTCATTACATTTGCGCACGATGAATCTGTGCCGTACACTGTACAACTTATGGATGGAATCCAGCTGTTTGGTCGCGTCTTGAAACTCCAGTTCAGACCAGGTGAATGCCTTGTATTGAAATGTTTGAAATTATGCTTTCTGGAATCTGCAAATAGTAAAATACCGTTGGTGAAGTAAATACTCTACCCTTTAAATATGGGGAAAAAAAAACGCTTGATAATTATTGGGCATCTTTAAAATGATAAATTTACATGTAGTAGTGTAAAAGAAATTCTATGATTAGTTCCAATTTGCAAGAAAACTATATTTATTTATAGAACTTTTCTGAAGGGATGTTAACTTTATTTGTCTTCAGTCGGTGAATACGAAAGTTCTGTAAAATGTTGGCGTGTCTTACACAGTATTATCAGTTAGGAATGATGTATCATGCAGTTATTAAATTTCTAAAGAATCTTTCTTTATCTGAAGTAGAATGCCCTGAATTTATCCAAGAATAAACTGATCACATGTGTAAGTCCTTGGTAAATAGTCTTAGGTATGGGGTACATGTGCATAAGACATGATTGTCCGTCTTGGCCATTATTTGCACTGTGCACTTCTTTATTAAATGGTATATGTTTGAAAAGAAATAATTAAAGCTATTTAGATTCTTTGATCAGGTTTATGGTTGAAAATAAATGGCAGAAAATATTAATTTCACATTTTAGGCATTGAAAACTTTAAGCATATGATTATTACATTTTTGTCCCCTACCAGTTTCAACATCATAAATTCTGGTTGCTACATGTATGGCAACAAATATAAAAAAAAATCTGACATTTTTCAAGCCGGTAGGGGACATAAATTGCTTGGCAATAGTCTTGTTAAATTAACAAACCATTGACCTTTGTTGGTTTTTTATCTTTCTAGGCTCCAGTCATCAACAACAACAGCAGCAGCAACAGAGAGAGACTAGCCTGCGCAATCCCTATCACCACAGCTCCCCCATACCAAACAGCGCACACATGCTTCCAAACATGAACATGAATGTTCCCGTGATGAATATCATGAACATTCCCCTTAACCCATACATGAACAATCAACCCATGGGTGTGATGGGCGGCCAAATGTCACCCTTGATTCAGCAGTCCCATCCACCAAATTTCCAGCGTTCAAATACTTGGCACGGTGGGGAGGGTTCTGGAAGCGAAGGGGAATACGGACGTGCTGATAATCGTAACAGCAGGGGCCATCACGGCAGAAAGGTGGATCGGGATAACGATCGCAGTGGGTACTCTGACCGGGATCGATCTCACAGTCGGAACAGAAACGATGGCTACCATGATGACAGGCATGGCGGGGGTGGAGGTGGTAGTGAGCGTGAGTTTGAAGCCAAGCGACAGAGGGTTATGGAGAAAACTAACAGAATGAAGCAGAGCTATCAGCATGACAGTCATGGGTCACATGGCCAGAGATCTCACGGGCAAGGTCATAGGAGGGGGGGTCGATATTGATATTTCTATGTTGTGTCTTCAGGGCCAAAAACCCTTTCTTTGAAGGAGCCGAATATCGGCCGCTTCCCCAACCAAAGTAACCTTTTTTTTCCCCCTAATTTGACCAAAATTTTCCCCAATTATACTGGAAAAATTCCTCACCAAAGTAATATCTAAACTACGTATGAAAGTCAAACTTGTTTACTTGTTGAGCCTTCTATTAGGCTGGAAAAACCCAGAGCCGTAAAAAGTCTCCTAGGGGAAGGGGATATTCATATTGGTTGAATATGCCTTTCATTACCTCCTGTATTATTCTCCTAGAGGGGTATGCGTATAGTATTGATCAAATAAGCTTGACATAATTTTGTCGTTCGTGACCAATCGGCGAATGACAGAGGGTCAAATTCAAAAGCTATAAATATATTACATTTAAAGGCTAATTACGACTTAAAAGATTTTCAGTCATGTGGATATTTTTGGAATATTATGTTTCATTATTATTTTCCCCAAATAAGAAAAAATCGTGCTATTTTTCCCCTAAAAAAGGCTGAGGCCCCTTCCCCAAAAAGGGTGTTTTGGCCCTGGTCTTATTGTTCATGTTGGCCGTGGTCAAAGCAACAGAAGGAATGGATTATTAAACTGTGTCCATTTTTGAGTAATTTATAATGTGTGACAGAGTCCTAAGAGGCGTTGATATTGGAATGCCTTCTACATGTATGTGCCTTCTTGTTCATGTTTTACATGATCAAAGCAATTTGTAGATTTTGCAACTGTGTCTTTTCAATCATCAAAATTGTATGACATGGGTTGGACAAAAAGTAGGTCTGATTAAAAATTGAGTCAGACAATTTTTTATATGTAAAAACGTTAATACTGAAATTATGATCTTTCCACTCATTGTTTCATGAAAATAGACTAGTATATCGAGAATACATTAAATTGTTTGAATATTTATTTACAGAGAGGGTCCATATTGATCAATGTACATAAATAAATCATGCACAGCATTTTACAGAAAAAGGGTCGTTATTTAAATGCCTGGTAATTATTTTTTTGACTCAAAGGGTTTCAATATTTAATTTTGTGGATGCCAGATGCTGGTCAAACCTTTGTTAAATGTTCATAGAACTTATGTATCTTATCTTTTGACTTGATACATGTATGCCTGTTTATCCGGAATAGCTGTAATGGTTAGTTACAATAAATCTTAGTCATGTGCAAAGTTTTACTTCATAATAAATGTAAATAAATTGTATGTAGTTATTTATTCTTACCATTACCACGCTGAATATAACCATTACCATGCCAAATATCATAATTTACTGTAATGTATTTTGTTTTTAACAAAATCTGTAAATAGTTTCAACATTTTTAAAACTGGAAACCCATGAATGAAATAGGAAACTTGTCACCATATGAATGTATTGAATATTTGATTTATTAATTTTAAAATAAAAATTATAAATCTATACAATCTAGATAATGTTATGGCTGCCTGAAAACAAAGGCAATAAAATGCAGTATGTTTCATTTATTCTGAAAAAAGATAAATGGCTGGCCTAAGTACAAATACAAAATACAGATGAAACACAGACTGTCACAATAACCAATAATTTTACATTTAGATATACAAAAAATGTATAATTAAATAAAAATTAATAGTCTAATAATATATTACTGTTAATTTCGTTAAGTTGTATGTGGGTCTTTAATTTTGTTTATGGCAATCAAAGTCTTAGTTAATCCATTTATGCCTAACGTCTAGAAAAAAGGCCTTGGCAAACAGCATAGACCCGGATGAGACGCTGCTTGATGCAGCGTCTCATCTGGGTCTGCGGTGTTTGCTTAAATGGGTTAAGTACAATTTTGTTCATACAATTGTATGGGTCTTAAACTTTTGTTTGTGATTTACTTAAACAAGTTTATTCAAGTAACACTTTGTGTTTTGCTTAATATCCTAGACAAATGAATTCAGTATAAAAGGTATCAGGAACAAGTTGTGTTTGGTGGCCCCTCTCAGATGGTTGTCGAACTTTTTGTGCTCATGATGAGCTTTTGTGATTGCCTTTTGTCCGTTGTGTGTTGTGCGGCCTCAACATTTGCCTTGTTAACACTCTAGAAGCCACATTTATTGTCCAATCTTAATGAAATTTGGTCAGAAGATTGGTCCCAATGATATCTTGGATGAATTTGAAAATGGTTATGTTTGCTTTAAAAACGTGGCTGCCAAGGGGCGGGGCATTTTTCCTTATATGGCTATGATACGCCTATAGTTAAAACCTTGTTAACACTCTAGAGGCCACATTTATTGTCCAATCTTAATGAAACTTCGTAAGAAGATTCATTCCAATAATATGTTGGACGAGTTCAAAAATGATGCCAGTTGGCTGAAAAACATGGCCGCCAGGGGGTGGGGCATTTTTCCTTATATGGCTATACATGTGTAGTTAAACCTTGTAAACACTCTAGTGGGGCAACATTTATTGTCCAATCTTCATGAAATTTGGTCAGAAGATTGGTCTCAATGATATCTTGGATGAGTTCGAAAATGGTTACATTTGCTTGAAAAACATGGTTGCCAAGGGGCCGGACATTTTTCCTTATATGGCTATAGTAAAACCTTGTTAACGCTCTAGAGGCCACATTAATTGTCCAATCTTATTGAAACTTGGTCAGAAGATTTATCCCAATAATATGTTGGACAAGTTCGAAAATGATGCCAGTTGGTGGAAAAACATGGCCCCCAGGGACAGGGCATTTTTCCTTATATGGCTATAGTAAAACCTTGTTAACACTCTAGAGCCTGCATACATGCCATACGTCCCGGATTGTCCGGGACAGTCCCGGAAATGAAGAACTTGTCCCGCTGTCCCGGAAATCTGTCAAATGTCCCGGAATTTACAAAATCCATATATAAATGTACCTTATCTTGGGCTTAACTGCACCTCGAATCTGTGTATATCTGCAGCGTCTCCATGACAATTCCTACCCGAATAGGCAGACTACGCTACGTGTCAAAATCGATCAATTAACAGGGGCCTGTTATCATATGGATTGTCTCACGTTCGCGGTCAAACCGAAAAGGCGACATTGTTTAATGTGGTTGTTAATCGACTTTAATCTACTACGTCATTATTTCCCGCTGCGTAAGGGCAAAGGATAGTTGTTCACACATCTGAAGTCCAACAATGTTGGCAACATCGCTGAGTAAAAAATTAAAAGCAGTTTATGTTCGCACGTTTAACCGACAAAGAAGTTGAGTAAAAAAGTAAGCATATAAAAACCTCATCCTCACTAGGTTTATTTTTTTCTTGTTCTAAACCCCCAAATGTTATAAATGAATAAAGGCGTATCAACAACTACGCGTTACACACCGGTCTTAATAACAATAACGCAGTGACGTCACCATCTATGTTTAGAACGCTTACACTGAAAACACGTGGCTTGTATCTAGTAACGGAAGTAGTAATGTTTAATTTGACGTTAATAGATCAAGTGTATTTCAGATAGGCTTTCGAACTTTTGCAATTAACAATACGAAACAAAAAAAAACGTACCAAAAATGCATATGTCTATAAATATCGCTACATTTTATACATGTCCCGGAAAATCGGCAAAAGTCCCGGACAATTTAACTCAATGTCCCGGAATTGGTCTGAACAATTATGGCATGTATGCTAGAGGCCACATTTATTTTCCAATCATCATGAAACTTATTCAGAAAGTTCATTCTTATTATATCTTGGACGAGTATGAAAGTGGTATGGTTTGGTTGAAAAATATGGCAACCAGTGGGCAGGGCATTTTTCCTGATATGGCTATCCTAAAACCTTTTTTTACACTCTGGAGGCCACATTTATTGTCCGATCATCATGAAACTTTGTCCGAAGATTTGTCCCAATGATATTTTAGATAAGCCGACAATTAGTTCTGGTTTGTTGAAAAACATGGGCACCAGGGGGGGCCGTGCATTTTTCCTTATATGGCTATAGTAAAACATTGTTAACACTCTAGAGGCTTCATTTATTGTCTGATCATCATGAAACTTGGTCACAAGAATTGCCCCAATGATATCTTAGACGAGTTAAAAAATTGTTTGAGTTGGTTGAAAATCATGGCCACCAGGAGGCGGGGCATTTTTCCTTATATGGCTATCGTACAAATTTGTTGAAACTCCATGTCACATTTTTTTCCAATCTTGATGACGCTTGGTCAGAATATTTGCTTTAATGATATATTAGATGTGTAAGAAAATGTATCCGGTCTGTTTAAAAACGTTGACGCCGGGGTGTTCACTATTCATGAAAGTTTGTTAGAATATTTGTTCTAATGACATCTTGGAAAAGTTCTTAAATGGTTTCAGTTGCTTTAAAAACATGGCCACCCCCTTGTCAATTGAAAACGCACTTTTTACCAAAACACGTATTTAGCGCATTTAAAAGTGCGTTAATTCTGTGTTTTTTTGTTAATATCTGCGTTTTCAGTGTTCAAAAATGCATTTAAGTGCGCATTTTGTGCGTTTTTTCTTTTCAAGTGCGTTATTTAAGTGAAACAGTTTGTTTTTGTGTGTTTTCTTCAACTGTTAGTGCGCTTTTGAGTGTAGATGTGAGAAAAGTGCGTCTTTTATCTAGTAAGTGCGTCTTTTATCTAAGAAGTGTGTTTTAAGATTTACAGATGTGTTTTTTTCTCTCACAAAAGTGCGTTTTTCTTTTTTGATGTGCGTCTTTTTTAAGCATAAGTTAGTCATTTATTTCATAAGTGCGTTTTTATCATATGATCTGTTTTTAACGGATGTATCTAAAAAGAAACATGTTTAACACACTTCTTAAAAAAGTGCGTCTTTAACAAACGTTTAGCAAATGTTGTACAGAAATTGAACAAGAAACAAAATTGTTGCAGGCTCTAACAATTTATTTGCATCAAATGAATAAACATTGACATATACCTCAGTAACCTGTTATAATATAAGGTGCAGTTTTAATTCAAAGCGGTTACTGGTTGTGCATATGAACCTGTTTAATGTTAATATACTTTATAATACAATGTCAATGCATATAACATTGCTTTCGTTTTAATCTCAAACATTTCTTAAAAAATTCTACCTAAATCAGACTGTGGGTAACTAATTAAAAATATTGAAAGTGTCAAAAATATTATGTGGGCTTGACAGTTTCAATTATATTTCCTCAACATAAAAATAAGTATTTGAACTTTTTTATACTGATATTTATGTCTACCACATTGACTATTAACATACATTTTAAAAGGCAATTAAAATAATAATGATAATATTACTATTATTTGCTAACACCATTCAGCATGATATATTAAAATATTCACAATTAAATATAGTATGCTAATGGTGCTGTGTATTATTCAATAAATATTTTGGTGTTGAAGTGTGCCTATGAGTGGATATTTCCCATATTGAGTAATTGGCTAGGACAGTAGATCAGATAAGAGATTAGCATCATAAACATTAATCCCTATCAGTGCTCCATCTAAGCCTAACAAAGGGGTGTTGATAGACTTTTGATTGGTTGAGGCATCATCTATGTCAAAACAAGCGACTTTTGATTGGTTGAAGGGCAGGAAGTTATTAAAAAACAAGTTTGTTTCAGACACTGACTTTCTTTGAGTTAAATTTTAGGTATCATAAAATTTTGAGCAACATTAAGACATATAATTCTAGTGTTAAATGTCTTGAAATACTTTCAGCATTAAGTATTGTGTGATGAAAACAATGTGTATTTACTACAATGTGTAGATCAACAATATGTTTGTTGCAAAAGAGATTCAAAGTGGGTGGTTAAAGACATATGAAGTGATATGGTCTAGTTCAACAACTGCCTGTATTTTTGGAATACTGAAGAACAGTCTGTTGTAACAGGTTTGTATTTTTAATTCTGCATCCCTTTTGTATTTAGTTTATTGAATTAATTATGATCATTATCATATTTATGTATTGTCATTGGGAAATGTAAATGGATGAGTAAATGTAATGCAATTTTAATGAAAAACAACACCATTTGAATTATTATGGCTGTATTTTATGGTTATTGTCATCTTAAATGTTATTTATACCTATTTTTGGTCATTAATGAACAGAGTTTTTTTCCTCATATTAAATGAGAACTTTATATTTTAAATTTAAAGGTTAAACCCCGTGTTGACCGTGAAATTTACATTGATCAGAAGATCCTTTGGAAAGAATGTGCATCATCGCATCGCCTGCCAAAAAAGGAGCAAACCGGAGACTACCTGATGTATTGACTTGAATACCAGGTTTTACCCTGCACAAGCTGGCCAACATGAGGAGAACAGGGGTGGGAAAAGCGCGCCCTCTCCTTGACCAAGAAAAGCTGGATTTGTTCAGAGGTAAAACTATACAGGGTACTGCAGGTTATTGCATTTTAAAGGCGTCACACTTACGACCAGTCCAAACAGCTAAATGAGACCACGTATCTTGGTACATTTTCAAACAGTATTTTCTACCAAACGTATTTATTTATGAAAAGCTTTAAGTCACATGTGATCAGGGGATTAAAATTGCAAAAATAAACAACCAAAAACAACAAGCAAATAAACTAGTTTTGATTTAAATTTATAATTTTTATAGCAACGAGATTATCATAACAGCAATATTCAACACTTACATTATAAAACATCTTTCAGGACCTGATCAAATGAGATCATGCACGAGACGCACCGCGCAAAGGCCATGACAGTATAATAGTTGCAAAGAAGTTTGACCGGCTGGTGCAGACGTGGAGAGAAAGATGAGAGCCGCACTCCGCCGCCTTGAAGAAATGACAGGCCTTGATTGATTCTCATCTTTTTTATGTATATAGATGTTCCTGTGTATATACTGTACATGTTATTTATTAGTATGCTATTAGGTTTTGTTTATTTATAATCTAATTATGTTAATATTTATTTCATCAAATTGTCATTGATATTTAATTACTCATGTATGTTAACAAATGTTGGTGTACATTAAAGTATATAATTGAATTATCTTGTAATTATTTAAAATACACAAATGCATTTGTGTATTAATTATTGGTTTTTATTGTGTATCTTAATTAAAAAAAACTTTTAACAGCATATAATGGAAGCAACTGTTAAGGCAAAAGATGCACCTTTAACGCACATGTGTGCTTTTTGTGAGTGCGTTTTTGACTGCCATTCATGTGCGTAAATTGTGCGTTTTATGTGGGTTAAAACTGCGCTTTAAACCGAGTTAAATGTGTGCTTTTTATAAGTCAGTACCTATAAAAAGCGCACATTTAGCTCGCTTAAAGCACATTTTCAACCCCCAGAAAAGCGCACATTTAACACACATGTGCGCTTTTATGTGGGTTATAACTGCGCTTAAAGTGAGTTAAATGTGCGCTTTTTTAAATAAAAAAGCGCACATTTAACTCGCTGAAAAGTGCAGTTTTAACCCACTTAAAAGCGCACATTTTACACACATAAAAGCGCACATTTAACACACATGTTTGTTTTTATGTGGGTTATAACTGCGCTTAAAGTGAGTTAAATGTGCGCTTTTTTAAATAAAAAAGCGCACATTTAACTCGCGAAAAAGCTGTTTTATCCCACTTAAAAGCGCACATTTTACACATATAAATGGCAGTCAAAAACGCACTTATAAAAAGCGCACGTTTAACCCACATAAAAGCGCACTTTTACCCACAAAAAGCGTACAGTTTCTTGTTTGTTTGTTTTTGTTAAAAACTCACTCGGTAAGAAAAAGCGCACATAAAACGCCAATACCGCCACGTTTAACACACGCAAAACGTACTTAAAACGTACATTTCACACACTTTTTTGAGATGGGCCAGAGGGCGGGACATGTTATCTTATATGGCTATGCATGCCTTTAGTAAAACATTGTTAACACTCTTGAGGCCACGTTTATTGTCTGATCTTCATGAAACTTCATCAGAAAATTTGTCCCAATGATATCGTAGGTGAGTATGAAAATGGTCCCAGTTGGTTGACAAACATGGCCGCCAAAGGGCGTGGCATTTTTCCTTATATAGCTAAACTAAAACCTTGTAAACACTAGAGGCCACATTTATTGTCCGATCATCAAGAAACTTGGTCAGCAGAATTGTCCCAATGATAGCGTGGACAAGTTTGAAAATGGTTCCGGTTGCTTGAAAAGCATGGCAACCAGGGGGCGGGGAATTTTTCCTTATATGGCTATATATGGCTTTTGTAAAACCTTGTTAACACTCTAGAGGCCACATTTATTGTTTGATCTTCGTGAAACTTTGTCAAGAGATTCATCCTAATTATCTTGAACGAGTGTGAAAATGGTTTGGTTGAAAAACATGGCCACCAGGGGGCGGGGAATTTTTAGCCAGGTTTTCCGAAGGAAAAAACTGGTTATTAGATTGGAAAAAGGCGGCGGGCGGGCTGTCGGGCGGAACAAGCTTGTACGGGCCATAACATTGTCGTTCATTGTGAGATTTTAAAATCATTTGGCACATTTGTTCACCATTATTAGAAGGTGTGTCGCGCGAAAGAATTATGTCGATATCTCCAAGGTCAAGGTCACAATTTGAGTTCAAAGGTCAAAAATGGCTATAAACGAGCTTGTCTGGGCCATAACTTTGGCGTTCAATGTCAGATTTTAAAATCATTTGGCACATTTGTTTACCATCATTAGACGGTGTGTCGCGCGAAAGAATTACGTCGATATCTCAAAGGTAAAGGTCACACATTGAGTTCAAATGTCAAAAATGGCTATAAATGAGCTTGTTCGGGCCATATCTTTGTCATTCATTGTGCGATTTTAAAATCATTTGTCACATTTGTTCACCATGGGACGGTGTGTGGCACAAAAGAATTACGTCAAGAATTCCAAGGTCAAGGTCACCATGACTAAAAATATATTTATTTTGATACAAATGATAAACAATTTTCAGATAAAGGGAGACAACTAAAACTAAACTGATTAAATCAGTTCAGTTTTAGTTGTCTCCCTTTATCTGACTTTTTTCACATTGAAAACCCGGTTTTGTAACAACTTTGTCCCTTGTTTCTTAAATGGCTATAGTAAAACCTTGTTTACACTCTAGAGGCCACATTTATTGTCCGATCATCATGAAACTTGGTCAGAAGATTGGCCGAATGATATCTTAGATGAGTTGACAAAAGGTTCCGGTTGGTTGAAAAACATGGGCACCAGGGGGCGGGGCATTTTTCCTTAATTGGCTATAGTAAAGCCTTGTTAACACTCTAGAGGCCACATTTATTGTCTAATCTTCATGAAACTTGGTCACGAGAATTGTCCCAATGATATCTTTGACGAGTTCAATTTTTTTTCCAGTTGGTTGAAAAACATGGCCACCAGGGGGAGGGGCATTTTTCCTTAAATGGCTAATGTAAAACCTGTTTACACTTTTTATATTACATCTATTGTCCAATCTTTATGAAACTTGGTCAGAATATTTGTTTTATTGATATTTTGGATGTGTACGAAAATGTATCCGGTCTGTGGAAATACGTGGTACCAGGGTTTTCACTATTCATGAAAGTTGGTTACAACCTTTGTTCTAATGAGATCTTGGGCTGCACAGAACAGGTCAGTTTCCTTGAATCTCAGGTGAGCGACTTTGGGCCTTTCAGGCCCTCCTGTTAATTCGACCTGGCAAAATTGTTTTTTATTCAATGTGATCCAAATTCAAGCGTTATTTATAAATTGTCTTGATGAACTCTCTGACAAAGTCTCATCAAAACATGAGTCACTTCTAGAATATTAAATAGGCAATGGTTTGACCTGGTTATCAAGTGTTAATGCTTACTAAACTCATTAAAACTTGGCCTAGATATAAACGAAAAATAATTCGGACCTAGAAATCTACAAATCATTAAAGTGGCTTCTAGTGTGAAACTAGGTTATTTTGCAATTTTATCTGGTTACCTAGTTATTGATCCTTAAACCTTTATTCAAATTTGACCTTTTTATTTTAATGCTTAAAATTCTGCTCAAATTAAATAAATATTCCGATACAGTGGTCTCTCTGATAAGCTCATCTAAACACATAATGATATCGGGTGTGCGTTTAATGACGCACCATAATTACTATTGTTTCTACATTGTACTCTACTTGAGACCTTTTTTCCCAAAACGCTCAAGGCTATTTTACCGCACACTTATTATTACATGTATATGTTAAATGTTAAAATATATTAATATAGATTCGATGTCCGACGGCTACGAGCAAGCATTTTGATGAAAATATGCAAAGCTAACAACATTGTCTATCGAGGTCATCTCTAGGGAAGTGGTTTCGGGACGGATTCAAAATAATCTATATCAAGTACACATTTACCATAAATAATGTGTGTGCGTTCGAATGGAATTCAGATGTTTGGGAGATAAGGTCTCCAAGTAGAGCATATATGTGAACAATCAAAACGACTCATCTCTTTTAGATCCATTTGACAGTTTTCATTTCAATTTATGTATCCCCGGAAGTGAACTTATGCTTTTAAGCGTATCCTTAGTGGAGATTCATAAGTTGCTTTACCGGACGTGGATGCGTATGAATAATTAATTTGAACTGCTCTGATACGTCTGTATCACGAGTGTGGTTGAATCGTGCAGCACGTGTGAATTTATTTATGCGGACACTTTACATCGGATCGCATATTCTAAGTTTTACTCAATTGTGTTTTCTATACGAAATATTTTTTGCTGTTCAATGATTGCTGTTTAAATAAATCGTATCTTCTATAGCTGTGTCGAAAACATATTTTACAAAGTACAGAATGAACATTCATTTTTTTACATGCAGTAAAGGTTTGAAAAAAAAACAATGCAAAGCACAATATAATCACACATACACATATATAACAATTTACAGAAACATTGTATTTTAATATAAGAAAAACAAACAAACTAAAATTGTATTTCGTTCACAGTAAATTGCCAGTAATTGTATTATAAATTTTAATGATAATATTTCATCAATAGCTAACGACTACCACGCTAAATACATTTTCTGTAATCTGTACACAATCTATTAAGCATTTCTCCTTGAAGTCATACTTTATCATATCAATAATTCAAATAGTTCCATTTGTATAAGAAATTATGCGTTTCCAGGATAAAAACGATACACAGAAATTCTATGTAGAATATTATGAGCAATAAGTGAGTGCATTTGATGAAATTTCCACTATTGTGTTTTCGTGTGATGTCCTTGATCCAACAGTAATACACTTTTGAAGGAAAGTGTATTGCTTTTGTTTTGTTTCAAGGTATGGTTAATACAAATATACCCTTTGACATTAATCATTTACAGTGCTTTTTTTCTAAGTATTTGTAAAACCTTTAAGCTTTCTTACTTTATGTATTTAACAATCGTAAAACGGCGTTCATATGCCTGTGTATTTTGAAATGAGCTAAATGCTGATGGCCCAATGCAGTTCTTGCATAATTATAAAATGTGTGTACAATAATTTGATTGTACAAACTCAATTGTAAAACAGTTGTTTAGTATTTTGATCATATGGCACAATAAACACAATCATGTGCATATATAAGTATTACTTTGCTATCTATATTTAAGTAACACCTACTTTGAAATATTGTGTAAAGCTTGTGCGGTCAATATCTCGACCACCACAATATGAACACAAACGGTGTATGCATTTTGTACAAGCATGTGTTGTATAACGCTGTATTTCTCTTTCTCTCTTTCTTTATTTTGTCAAGGATTGTGTACTCGTCTTACTAGTCGGTCCATTGTACATTGGAAACATAGCCATATAGAGGTTAAACTTATAATTTATGTAAGCGCTTTCAAGGAACTGTTTTTTCCTTTACCTATTTATATTTACACAATAATCGTGTTCATGTGTATGAATATGGTTGCCATGTATTGTGTCCATGTTGAAAGTAGGTTGATATTTTTCATTCGTCACTATTTATTGCTGCAACAATCTACGATTAAAAGATACTGTCCACCTCTTTTGAAGCCTGCTTTATTTTTAAGTGATGAATCACATTACTCTAAATAATTGAAATTTGGATTGTATTATTGCTATACAAACGTTTTGGTTAAGACTTAGAACTCTTTGGTTTATTCGGCGTGTTACAAGCGTATCTACGTGAGGCCTGATAGATGTAATTGTGTCATGTAATGTCGAAAGTCTGATCAATTAATTAGAGTGATTTGCATAAAATAGTTAACGTTTGATGGTGAAAGACCCGAACTAGCATTATAAGCATGCACACATGCCGGTCAGGTCAATATTTTCAATATGATAACAAGGGCGTTTAACTGTGTTAAGTGCATAGGATGTATGTATTGGTTTTCCAGAGATTATTTACAGGTTATAAACTTTTTTATTCAATATAACACATACAATGTATACATGTATATGATAATAAAACAATGTGTTACCATGTAGTAGCAATAATTTTCAGACATGTTATACAAGATATGCTAATAAATATGATTTTTTGACTTTGTGATTTCTTTAGCTTTAAAAAAGAAGGGTTTATAGAAAAGAAAAGAAGAAAAGAAAAAGCAACAGAGTAGTTGTGAATAATGATGAGTGGCATAAAGATGGTAGAGAGCATACTGGACTTGTTTATGAAAGTTTAATATGTTTCCATTTTTGTTCAAATATATGAAGTGTATCATTGTTTAGGGCTATTTCTTTTTCATATTGGATCTTCAGTTATAAACTTACTCTAACGCTGAACCAACTTCATCGTAAAAAGTGTGTTCTTCATCGAAAATATTTTCGAACGATGTTAAAGAGTATTAATGTTGAGTTAAACAGCATTAATTTTAAATTATCTGATAAATTTTTCACGCATAACGACTTAACAGTTATTAAATTCATATACACATATCAACATCACCAATTAATATCTTCTTAATTACTAAACATGGATTTTACTAAAATATGTTAGCTTTTTAAAGAGGGAATACACCTAGTTATTCCGTAGAATAAAGTTTTTGGTAAGATGAACATAACCAAAACTTTAAATAACGCCAACGCATTCATTTGAACAAAATAATTGGGGACGAGAATCCGCCCTTATCAAAGCGGTCACAACACCGGCAGAACGCACTTTAAATTTTAAATACTAACAAGCAACAAGGCCCAAATCTAAAAACTCTAACAACTCTTACAAATCTTACACCTCTTACAACTCGAACGTCAGATTTGTAACCAAAATTTTGCCTCAATTAAATAAGCATGCAGTTTCACAGTGTTTCTATATTAACACATGGCGTCTGAGATTTAGTGTTTGCAAATACCAAGACTAAAAAACAAGGTTGAACGTGTGACTATCACATTTGACCAACCAAATAGTAAACTGTACCTTAATAAGATCAACATTTAACAATTTAAAATAGTACGGTAAACTAGTTCATAATGAAAGATAAAAATAATGTAAATAGTACTTAAAGAACGTCAGCAACAAACACATCTGTTGTATGATGACTAATCTATCCATAGCAGTTTATCATATATCAATTACATTATTAATTGCAACTTATATAGCTAACGGTTAGCTTTAGACTTAGTTGCAATTCAAACAAGAGCTGTCAGAGGATAGCGCGCTCGACTATTCGAGTGCTTGACAGTATAAAGTAAGCCATCATGGGGAAATTGTTCATATTCAATAATTTATTAGACGATCTTTCAAATAAATATTTTTTTGGGGGGAGGGGGGGTTGAGAAGGGGTATAATGTGGGGTGTGGTCATTTATTAGACGATCTTTCAAAAATAAAAAAGGAAAAAAATGGGGGGTGGGGTAGTTGGTGGGGGGGTAGGGCAGAGAGAGGGGGGTGTAATGTGGGATGGGGTAATTTATAAGATGAGGTTTAAAAAATGGGGAGGAGGTGGGGGGGGGGTAGGAGGATGAGAGGGGGGTATAATGTGGGGTGGGGTAATTTATTAGGTGTTTAAAAAAAATGGGGGGGGGGGTTGGGGGTTGGAAGGGATTCTGGGTACGGGCGTGGGGTATTGTTTGGGTGGAATCCATTGTGGTATTCAGGTAAGTGTTGTTTTGTCAAAGTAATAATATAATGTGATCACAAATAAAGAAGTTATGGCAATTTAAGCAAAATGTTAAATTATATAAGTGTAAAAGGGGCCATAATTATGTCAAAATGCTTAAAACAAGTTGTATGCTCTTGTTTATAGGTTGGGGTCATGATGGTTAACAAGTATGCAAAATATGAAAGCAATACGTCAAGGGACATTGAAAATAGTTGGGGTAGTACGCAAACTTTAACATTTGCTGCATATTGTAAGTGGAAAAGGGGCCATAATTATGACAAAATGCTTGCTAGAGTTGTCTGCTAGTGTTTATAGGTTGGGGTCATGATGGTTAACAAGTATGCAAAATATGAAAGCCATATGTCAAGGCACAATTAAAATAGTTGGGGTAGTACGAAAACTTAAACATTTGCACGCAGACGCTAACGCTAACGCCGTCGCCGGTGTGAGTAGGATAGCTCCACTATTTATATTTTATATATAATAGTCGAGCTAATAATTGGGGTAGTAAGAAAACTTTAACATTTTCACGCCAACGCACACGGACACGCCGACGCCGGGGTGAGTAGGATAGTTCCACTATATATATTTCATATATAATAGTCGAGCTAAAAACTGATTTTGAAACTATTACATTTAAAATATTTGTCAGGAATGTGGCCTTATCAACTGTCACCTTGACCTTAGATACATGAGGCAATATCAAGGTCATGACACAACATCATATTATCTTGGTGAAGTTCATATTGATGTATCACGTTTTCACTACCTTCACACAGAAGTTCCTTTGGTTCCTATTTGGTTCCTATGGTTGTGAACTTTTGGCCAATAGTACAAGTAAAAGGCTCATAAAAGGTGACGATCCGTAATTATTACCGATTTTAAAATATTTGTTGCATATTTTATTTATAAAGGTTATCAAAAATATATATATATATGCTATTGGACATAACCATAAAAATAGCAATGAAACTATTTTTGAGCTCAAAATACAGTGTCCTTCAAGTCAATTTTGTTTACAAACAGGGGCGTACTTAGGCATACGGCAGTACGCACGTGCGTATAATTCAGGTTCAAACTTGAAAAAATGAAAACTCGAAAAATGCAATAAAAAGTGAGGGCTTAGGGGGGTTTGGGGTATAATTATGTAAACAAGCAAACAAGAGGTCCACTTTTAGAAAATAACAGTGAGTACAAAACACAACACAGTCTTAACTCCAAACATACGAAGTTAAGTATTTTTTCACTGATGAAGGGTAGCAATCACTGTGTAGACTCTACTCTACGATTGTGTTGTCGCCCTTCAATTTTTTGTGAACCAATATTCGGACACGAGTACCAGATTATGTTTACATGGCACAATTTTTCAAACATGTCGGTGAACGCTCCGCTTTATCCAGATGTTTTTAGAGATAGCGTCAGGGAAACATGAGATGATACTCAGATGCTAGCTCTTTTGACAGATAAGTGGCGAAATGTCCACAGCTTTACATTTCCCTTAAGATATGTCAATTAAGACTCGATTTATAGATCTACCCGTTCTTGAATTTGAAATGTATTTCTGAAATCTAGCATTTCTATGAATTTTCACATTTCTGGACGTTCAAATCATGATAAAATGATAGGCAATGCCCAAATTATTTTTTCATTCAAATTATTGTAGGTATCTTTATTCGAAATTGTTCTTCACTATTTAGTTTCTATATATATATATATATATATATATATATATATATATATATATATATATATATATATATATATATATATATAACTATATTAAAAATCAATGACATTCTGAAGTACTTGCCACTGTAGCGCAATCGGTTAGCTGGTCGTCATTTTGTCCCATTATTGACCTGAAGGGCAGTGGTTCGATACCCACAAGTACATTCCACTTTACTTTTTTTTCTTCTAATATAACCATTTCCTGGTTTATTTTTTATTTTTAATTTCAGTAGAAAAAATATAATTATCTTAACTTTATACCAAAACTAGCTCAAACACTTAAACTTTTAATTAAGGTTTATTTTAAGTTAATCCTGCATCGCGGTGCATGATTGCGACTAATTTTAAGTGTGCAATGGGTAGATTTGACCCCGCTGAAACACTTAAAGAAAGCATAGCTTTTGCGAGTCAGCAGCTATACCCTTAGCATCAGAAAATGCTTCATGCTGCTCTTCGTTACGCCTGTCTCCACCGCAACTGCAGAAAGATCGTTTTCCACAATGCGAAGGGTCAAGACATACTTGCGGAGTACAATGGGGACGGAACGCTTGTCTTGACTTGGACTCCTTAATGTATACAAATGTATAGGGAAAGAGAAATTAACGCTGAGCATGTGGTCGACATTTTTGCACAAAGAATAGATCGAAGATAAGCATTACTTTTCAGGGTGTAGTATTGCACATACAAGTGGACCTGTGTTTTATGTGAAATTAGAGGATGTTTTCTTTTTGATAAATTACACATAGTCCAAACTGGTTTTATTGATAGAGTTAAATAAAAGTTTAGCATGCTCGCTCAATATTCAGCGAAATCCCCCATATATACGCCTTAAAGGGTCAATGTGTCATCGGCATGATTGGTTTGTAAATGGGCAAATAATGATATTAATTTTAATTATTAAGCACTCCTTACAGCATACGTTGCCTCTAAGCGGGGATTTGGGTAATTCTACACAATAACTTTAACGCGCGTCGGTACAGAAAACCCCGCTGTACAAATACTCAATTTCTCTCTATACATCAAGAGATAGTTTGACAACATAATGAATATGTTGCCAATCTCCACATGGAGGACAGCTCTTGTTAGAGCAAAATTTTTAATTTCATTAAAAAAAACAGGCCGAAATAGTCCCAAATATTTAAACAAGAAATAAACAAATAGGCCGAAATAGTCCCCCAAAACTAAACGTTAAAATGTGCAGCACTTTGTAATGAAATAAACTGCACAGCTTTATGTAAGCTTGTCTGTCAATGAGTATGTTACCCTCAATTTCAAATCTGATAATGATAATAGAAAGTAATTATAGTAAAACAAATCCAGGACATACACCGACATTTTGGTCGGAAAGTGTATATAAATATATGGCTACATAATAAGTGGTACATAATATAAAAAACATAGAATAAACAAATTGCCAAAGTATATATACAACTATGTTACATATACATATGCAAAGAGGTAGTAAAGTTACATTATTCAAGATAATGATTATAACAACAAATGTGAACAATGATAAAAAAAAACAGGTATGATTACCATTTAGTTGCAATAATCCATTTCTCAGCTATTGACCCTCCGGCTCGCTGGGAGTTGCAACTGGTTATTGAATATTCCATTTCAAGTCCCCGCCCAGAATCCAGGCGGCAGTTTAAACCGAAATATTAGCCACATAAACTATGTTCTGTCATAAATAAACACAAATATATCATAAATATATACATAATGTGCAAAGTAAAACAACTTACATAAGTTGGTGTGCTCGCAAAAGAATGATTTTAATCCAAGTTTCAAACACGTCAACCGTTAATGCAAATGTCTACTTTTTGACATATGGAAAACACCGAGATATTTCGAATTTGAAACATAGTTTCCTCTTATGAGCCTAAAGAAAAAATAAAGGAACTTAAAGCGCGCGGTGTTTTTACACCATAATGTGCCAATAAATCTATGCTTTTCTTCGAAAATACAATTTATGTTTTTTTTGTTTATAATTCTTTTTATTATTATTTAATATTTAAGGAATGAACGATTTTTTTACCTTTTGATTAATACTTATGTTTATTGTGAGTATATGAAAAGCGGTCAGAAAACAGACTTTTGAACAAACAAAAAGTAAAGACGACCCTTAGATCAACCGTAAGGGTTATTATAATATAGCAACAACAACAACAGCAGCAACAGCAACATTTCTAAGCCGTTAATCATACACTTGCCTTAAGCCACAGTCAAAATTCAAAATAACACACGTGTACTGCATGACTGATAAGAATTATGAAAGTTAGGAATTGAAAAAAGTTTATAAAATAAAATCAATGATTACTTTAGTTGTTTGACTTTAAATGGATAACAAAGAATTGACTTGGTAACATAAGTATTAGTTTCATCACTTTTACATTGATATTGATTTTAAATCATTAAATTCCGAGATAAGCATAACTATGCAATAGAACGTAAAGTAAGACACTGCATCGTAATCAAACAACAATGATGAATATAAAACAACTCATTCGGTGAAGCGTAACTTGTAATAATATTTGTATCATTAAAAATACTCAAATGAAAAATCTCTCCAAAACACCTATCACACCATCACAGCCGCATTTTGCACAGCACATCGAACAACACTTACAAAGATCACACTCACATACAGTACTTTTTTTTTCAAAACGCCACCTTCCCTGACACAGAACACACTTTCATCCATCTCTTTAGTCAACAACGTTTTTAATACAGACCGCCTCAAGCACTCAACACTCTTAAACATCTCTCTCATTCCACTGTCTCCCACTACCGAACGACCATACGGATAGACAACTGCACGGGACGGAATCCCATCCCGGCCTGCCCTCCACACATACTGCCAGTACGACAGATGACTTCGACGAATATCTGGAATGTTGATCTGAAAAAGAACCAGATGTAAGATTTATATTTTATATATTATAATTGGAACAGTCTGACCACGTTATCGACACATAATTGAATAAATTAATCAACGAATAAATACACATTTCTCTGTACCCAACGAATTATCGCTCTGTTCCCAATGAATGAATCTATACATTTATATTTAATTCGATAAATGAAGACATATCCATAATCACAAAGGTTGACGTATTCAAATGTTCCAAATCACCTGTGGACCCCGTCGCTCTGGATGCCATACTATCTAGATCAGACCAACACGTTTCATTGTTCACATTGATTGGGTAATAATTGTCCAGAAACTTACCCCCAACCCAAATAATACAGTCGCTACCACGATCTTGACATTTCCTCGGTGAGGATTCGTTCCTTGGACAAGTCTGTGGTCGAAGCATGGAACATCTCTACCACACGATGTTCAAACGATATGTCCCCATCAACATATGACTGATGTCCTAACTAGCTAACAAGCCATGACCAGATGTTGTACACCGATTTATGCGACCTACACATAAATGTATACATGTTCATTTATGAAAAATAAATGTTCATACATGTTCATTATTCATTTATTTTAAAGCGGTTGATGACAATAATAAAAAAGAGCACCGCCTTGCGGGTGCAGACCGCTCATCTACTTTCTTTTTAAAGGTGAAGGGACTCTCAATTTAAATCACAAAGGAGGGAGAGGTGGAGTGAAGAGGGGTGTATAGTGTGGGGGGGTGTTTATTACATTATCTTCCGAAAATGCGAAAAAAATGCAAAAAAAAAAGAAAAAAAAATTCTTGGGTGCGAAGGTTGGACGGTATTTCAAAAATAAAATAATAAAAATAAATATTTATGTTTTTTAACCGTTTCAAAAAAAATGGGGGGATGGGGTGGGGGGTATAGTGTGAGGGTGTGGTGGTCATTTGTGAGATAATCTTAAACAAACAAAAAACAAAAATTAGGGTGTGGGTTCGGGGGGGGAGGGCACGGGGGATGGTTTGGGTGGAGTCTGTTGTGGTATGTCAGGTAAGAGTAGTTTTGTCAAAGTATCAATCAAATCTAATCATAAATAAAGAAGTTATGGCAATTTTAGCAAAATTTAATAATTTTACCTTGAGAGTCAAGGTCATTCAAAGGTCAAGGTAAAATTCAACTTGCCAGGTACAGTAACCTCATGATAGCATGAAAGTATTTGAAGTTTGAAAGCAATAGCCTTGATACTTTAGAAGTAAAGTGGATCGAAACACAAAATTTAACCATATATTCAAAGTTAAGTAAAAAAAGGGCCATAATTCCGTAAAAATGACAACCAGAGTTATGCAACTTGTCCTTTTACTGTCCCCTTATGATAGTTTGCGAGTGTTCCAAGTATGAAAGCAATATCTATGATACTTTAGGGGTAAAGTGGACCAAAACACAAAACTTAACCAAATTTTCAATTTTATAAGTATGAACGGCCCATAATTCCGTCCAAATGCCAGTCAGAGTTACATAACTTTGCCTGCACAGTCCCCTTATGATAGTTAATAAGTGTTGCAAGTACGAAAGCAATAGCTTTGAAACTGTAGGAATAAAGTGGACCTTAACACAAAACTTAACCAAATTTTCAATTTTCTAAGTATAAAAAGGGCACATAATTCTGTCAAAATGCCAGTCAGAGGTACATAACTTTGTCTGCACAGTCCCCTTATGATAGTTAGTAAGTGTTGCAAGTATGAAAGCAATAGCTTTGATACTTAAGGAATAAAATGGACCTAAACACAAAACTTAACCAAATTTTTAATTTTCTAAGAATAAAAAGGGCACATAATTCTGTCAAAATGCACGCCAGAGTTATCTTACTTTGCCTGCCCAGTCCACTCATGATAGTAAGTAAGTGTACCAAGTTTAAATGCAATAGCATTAATACTTTCTGAGAAAAGTGGACCTAAACGCAAACCTAACCGGGCGCCGACGCAAACGCCGACGCCAACGCCGACGCCAAGGTGATGACAATAGCTCCTTTTTTTTTCAAAAAATAGATGAGCTAATAATAAATATAAATTATTACTGTATATATATTTAAACATGTGCTATATGCAATACATTTGGGTATTTTTACCTACAAAATATGATCGTTTTATCAAGCTTGTTTGACGCCGACTTTATCCAATCCAACAACAGGCAAGCTCCTCCTCATACTCCTCCGACGCCGACTCTTTACTTACTTATCCGATGTTAGGCCTGATACGAGACATGTTTAAGGGACATAATGCATTGCTTCGCTAACAATTTCGATGCAATAATCTTTCAGCAATTTAACGTTTTACGCAATAACGCATTCGCCGCTGAACTTATCATTAAACACAATACGAAACACAGCACCCTATCGGCGTTGACTAATGTAGAATCTACATAAAGAACATTAAATGCATCTTGTACTCACCTCAGGTATAATGCCAATGAACAATGTGTTTTCTCTAAGAAAGAGATACTTTCGAATATCGTCCTGAACCACTTGTGTAGCTGTTGCCGTCACAGCCAGAATTGGAACAGACAACAGACTCCTAACTTCGCCAATGAGACGGAACTCTGGTCGAAAATCGCCGCCCCTTCAACGTAATTGAATAAAACACATACTAGCGCAATATAATATACACATGAATGTATTATACAGGTTGGGTATGTATTCATTAAACGCACGAGATACAAGTGCTCACTTTGATTATAGAAAAGTATTTTAATGTTTTTTTTCTGATTGGTTAGCTGAATGAAACTATGTAGACGCATATTAGCATGATATATGGCTAAAATATTTTATGATATTACCACTCTGATATGCAATTGGACTCATCGACATCAAAAAGTATTTTTTTCCGAAATTCCTCAGAAAGAAATACTTGTCTCCACTCCCTTATTTTTAACGCCTCCGGAGTAATGAACATCAATGTTGGGTTAACGGATAATACATCTGAAGTATAAACAGAACACAGCTCGTTGTATGCATATAAAATAAAAATAAATTATCATAATGTAAAAGATGCGTTAAAGTTCCTTTACCGTTTATATTACTGCTGCTTATGTCCGGAGACAAACACGAATGTATCCCCCAAGCTCTCAATCTTCTTTCCTGGTCTCGCATGAGGCTAATCAACGAAGAGACGACAACGGCAACATGGTCAAAACAGGATTTCTGGAGTACAATTTATGCAAACTTAATCAATATTTGTAAGTACGTTCGCGTAAATTCACACCATCAACTTGATACTGGCGCTTTTGATGATGATGATGGTGGTGGTGGTTGTGGTGGTAATGATGATGATGTATGATGATGATGATTATGCTGATGATGATGACGACAACAATGACGATAATGAATGCCATCAATAAATGAGAGGATGAGAATGGAGATGAGCATGCAAAAGAACTTAAGAAGAATACTATGCAAATGAATATGCACGTGAAAGCTAAATAAATCACTTTTTAAATTAATAATTTATTAACTAATCTAGGTCTTTTAACAACGGCGGTAACATGTAACACATTGACTTTCCATATCCCGTCGGCGAAACCGCTGTTACGTCTCTTTCATTAAATATTGCAGCTATTATGTCCGCTTGAGCATCCTTTAGTTTAAAGTTTAATTGTTCTGAAGACAGGAAAGATTCTCGTACGCTTTCCTTTGTCGCCATCACATAATTTAACGTCTACACTCTTTCAACAACGGTGGTACAATGTAGCACAATGACTTATCATATTCCGTCGGCTAAACCGCTGTTACGTCTCTTTCTTTAAAGATTGCCGCTAGTGTGTCTTTGTGCGCATGCTTTAGTTTCAAGTTTCATCCTCTTACGGACTTGAAATATTCTCGTACGCTTTCCTTTGTCGGCAATACGTAATAACAAGTCAACACTCAGTGCCCGTCGATTGCATCATTGGCACCGCCAATACACGGCATTTGTACCCGTCGATTCCACCACGGAGTGTATATTGATAGGAGATGAATCGAGTATTTGACCCTTACTGTAGTAAATTCAATCTTATGCAACAACTATTCATTCGATTTTATTGGTGTATACGTTATCTTGTTGCTTATTAATTCCTCTTTAAAAAAATATAACTTTTAGTATATTCCCGTTGTTATTAATGGATTTATAGCGAGTTAAACACAAGAAATACACATTTTATGTTTTACCACCGCGCGTTTTAACGTGTTGTGGCTATCGATCTTTTACAATTAGCGTACAGCGAAGCGCCGAGGTTATACATTTTGATGTACCCACTCACGTCTTCTGTTAAATTATAGTTTCATTTCTCGGCCGATTTTGACAAATTATATATCATTAGAAAGCTTACGTTACGTAGTAAACAGATGTATAAATATATATTAAGTTTTTCTTCTGATTTCGACAGCCCGGCGAGTTATAACTTTAACTTTTGCAAATATCATACCGTTTTGGAGTTTTAGAATCTAGATTTACGGTTGACATGTTGGAACTTAATACCAATTTGTAGCGTTTATATTTGGAGTTCAGTTTTAAAAGTTACATCTTGCTTAGGAGAATAGAATTCTGTAAACGATAGAAAAAAATATTGTTTAAAAACGAAAGTAATTAAGGAATGAAGACGGAAAAAAGTAGCGGGCGTTCCTAACGCACTGAACTGATGCTACGGTCTTGGCGATTATGCTTTTGTTTAGAAACCGGCCATTGAATTTCCTTTGCCATATTATTATATTTTTATGGAATATATTGTAGTATTTTGTTCACGAAACATATCATTAAAGCTAATTATAAATGAATCTTAATAAATTAACGATTTCAGCTCTTGTTTATAACACAGAAAGGGTGTTAAATTTATGATGAAACAGCGTATATAGCGGACCCTCTCGATATTATTCGGCTTTGCATGCATACTTGAAATAAAATGGGTGTCAAAAACATTCATCGTTTGCTGTTTATTATCAACGAGGTAATTATGTATAATTATTTGAAATGTTATTTACCTTAAATTATCAATTTATTAAAGATTCTTTAAAATCACGGTCGGTGTTACGCGGGTCATTTCGTATTTTGACATCAGGGCATCATGTCCAACTTTTCAAAATCAGATTTTTTTCACCGGGACGATGACGGCTTAGATTTAGACAGGCAGACAGATAGTTTATTCAGACTTATACAACAGTTCATCGTCTTCGACTCAAATATATAAATTATTTTTAGACGAATTGTTAGGTGATTCAGATATAGCAGTGATGATTCTGAGAATGTTGCCATGTTTCTTATCCGTGTAATGTAGAGTCCGTGGTTTAAGCATTTTTATCGCGGTGTTCAATAAAAGATATCTCAATAATCTTGTTTATTGATAGATCTGTGGTTTTATTGCGCCTGTGTTCAGCACAAACCAATTATCTCGTTATGATCAGATACTGTGCCGACCAATACTAAATAACACTATGGTGTCATACACCACAGCATGGACCTATACTTGTATATTGGTCCCTAACCACAGGTGGCAATGTCTGGTCAGTTTACACTTTTTATGATACCTCCATGTCTTCCCGTGGTATTAGTGGTCATTTCTTGGAGTAATGTAACGCCACATACTCAAGTTTGCGTTTATAAGATATGTAGCGTATTGAAAACATTTATAGTCATCTGCCCATACAGATTGCCATAAACTAAATACTGTATAGATGTCTGCCAGCTTAATCATAATAATTATAAGTGCTTAATACCTATACATGAACATTTTAAACATTTAAAAAATCTAATACTTAACATTTAACGTATTTAGCGGGTACCGGTAAAAAAACTCCGTCATTTCGTAGTCCTATAAAGAGTGTATGGTAGTGTACGGAACAACATGATTAAAAACAGCATTCTCATTTGACCACAACGGGGTTAAATAATCTTTCCGAAAAATACAAATAATACAGAGTTTTAATTTAGAATTCTATATATTTATAACTCTGATAACTTATAAAGATATTTCAATATACACGCATAGACAGTTGACCGTGATTTTCAAGAATCTTTACATAATTTTAATTTATTGATAATTTATGGTTAATAACCTTTCATATAATTTTACATAATTTACCTTTTTAATAATAAACAACAAACGATGAATGTTTTGACACCCATTATATTTAAAGTATGCAAAGCCGAAAAATATCAAGAGGGTCGCTATATACGCTGTTTCATCATAAAATTAACATCCTTTCTGTGTTATAATCAAGAGCTGAAATCGTTAATTTATTAAGCGTCATTAATACTTAGCTTTATTGATATGTTACTAGAACAAAATATTTCAACATATTTCATAAAAAATATAATAATCATGGCAAAGGAAATTCAATGGCCGGTATCTAAACAAAAGCATAATCGCCAAGACCTTAGCATCAGTTCGGTTCGTTAGGACCGCGCGCTACTTTCTTCCGCCTTCATTCCTTACTTGCTTTCATTTTTAAACCATTATTTTTTCTCTATCATATACAGAATTCTATTCTCCTAAGCAAGATATTATTTTTAAAACTGAACTCCAAATATAAACGCTACAAATCGGTATAAAGTACGAACATGTCAACCGTAAATCTAGATTCTAAAACTCCAAAACGGTATGATATTTGCAAAAGTTTAAGTTATAACTCGCCGGGCTGCCGAACGCACAAAAAAAACTTAATATATATTTATATATCTGAAAACTACGTTACGTAAGCTTTCTAATGATATATAATTTGTCAAAATCGGCCTAGAAATGAAACTATAATTTAACAAAATACGCGAGTGGGTACATCAAATGTATAACCTCGGCGCTGCGATAAAAGATCGATAGTTACGACACGGTCACGTGACTTAGACACAACAAGATATTTGGCGTAACGGTCCCGTTTCTTATCCGTGAAATCTAGAGTCCGTGATTCCACCAAAGGAACCGCCAGTACACCGGCATTTTTAATTGGAACGTTGCCCGATTTAATCGCGTCGCAGACAGAGCCAATTTTACTCGCGCGGAAGATATAACGTCGAAATGTCTTGTGCTAACTGTGGCAAGGTATTCACTCTTAATTTCTGAAAACGTGTACACGTTCGCAAAAGAATATTTAACAAGACGGTGGTATAAAATTCTCGCTTTATTTTAGTAAACCAGGCGGAAACTTCTTTAATTGTTACGTGTTTAAGATGGGAATGGAGAAGTTTTACATGTATGCTCAATTGTACGAATCCAAGCGGCGTTTCCAGAGGGCTTGTGACCAGATAGCGTTCCTTTATGGCAGATTGGACGATTTCAACAAACGCTACAAAAGAGCCATACAAAATGAGGACAAGTGTTTCCGGTACAAACTGCGCATGCGCATTTTGGTGGCTGATGGACTGCTGCAGACGTATTGTCAGTACACATGCTTAAAGAAAAACGAGGTTCTCGATTTGAGGTTAAAACTTAACGGCGAGAACCCCGACGAGGGCGAGACTTTGTACGCCGGCATTGAGGAATACGACGACGCCGCAGACGTCGCAAATGAGAGCGCGGAAGAATCGTAGAATCTTGACCGGAAAATAGTATGGCGCTATTTATGACTTCACTGATGCAACCGAAACATTACGACGTACGATGACGATGACGCATGTGCGATGAGCCCGTGTCTGACGTTACTTCCGGACCCACAAAAAAACTCACTTTTTGCTTTAACATTTTTCATTAAGGTAGCGCACCTCTAATGATTTCCCGCGATTTATTTTACAATCATTGCCGGTCTTCAGTGATCGGTTTTTTCCGAGAGATGCATTTGATTTTTTTCAACCTTCGAATTTTGATATGTGTTTACCCAATTCATTAAGAATACATTATTTTCAGTATAAATATTGACTTTGATCCAATTATCATCTGAAAAAATACGATTTCGCGATTTCTTCAAAGCTCGACGAGCCTTTTTACCTGTTTATTTATGGATATCTAATTTAAAGTTGCACTGATGGGAAGTTGTCGTGGCCGAGTGGTTAAGGCGATGGACTAGACATTTTTTGGGATCTTCCCGCGCAGGTTCGAATCCTGCCGACATCGCATACTTTTTGCGACGCGTTTTATTTCTTTTCTAACGTTATTTGATTTAATATAGCATATAAGCTATGTTTATTGTTAAATATATTGAAAATTGTATGCACATCCTTCATTTTTTAAAATTAAAACCACGTTATGGCTAAATTGGGTAATTTACTGCTGAAAATACGAATGA
The DNA here is from genome assembly GCF_020536995.1 of Dreissena polymorpha. Classification (NCBI taxonomy): domain Eukaryota; kingdom Metazoa; phylum Mollusca; class Bivalvia; order Myida; family Dreissenidae; genus Dreissena; species Dreissena polymorpha. The sequence goes on along the minus strand of NC_068359.1, from coordinate 94,732,387 downwards.
TGCATGTTGCATTTTTATTTTTATTTCACAAAGTAAACGGTAAATCTGTCTATTTCTTGGTATTTTTGCTGTATATAGTGTTTCTATAAAAAAATAGTTTAAAATATAACTTAAATGATACTATTTTGAATTTTATGACACTTTGTTTTTAACCGACCCAATTTTTACTTGGCTGAAATCACTTACATTTCATGGCGCTATTCAATAGATAACAAATTTGTAAAAAAGTAATGTCTGTAAAAGAATACTTATTTCATCTTGTTTAAATTTTAAACACCTTTACTGCATGTGTACACACCAACTGCATGCCCATATTTGGAAATTTGAATGAATTATGGAACTTTTATATACCCCAGGGGTGAAAATAAACTGGACAAAAGCCGAGCGTGAGGGTGGTTTTGAAAAAATCGGTATATTTTTTTTTTTAAGTATGGAAAGCCTACCTACAAATTTGCATGTAGTTCAGTGAAATGATGCTGATTAAGAAAATAATTAATTAAATTATATTTGGATATGTGCCCATTAGAGGTGCGCTACCTTAAGGGAGGCAAATGCTGTAATAAAAAGAACATGCATTAATTAAATTATATTTGGATATGTGCCCATTAGGGTAGCGCTCCCTTAAGGTATTTTCAAATACACTTTTGTCGTGTACATATTTTGTGTAGTTATTTTCTTTAATGTTCTAAAATAGTTCTATCCTTATTTATAGAAACTAGTCAGTGATCATTATATTCTCATCAAATAAACTTCATATTACGTTTCCATAATTGTTAGTGCTTAAGGTATTTAAGAAACTGATCTCATAATTGATTGCTCAAGTCTAAATGTGTTAATTATTCATTACTAAGTGTTTTAAATTATCTTCCCATGTTATCATAGTTTACTGCAAATATACGTTTTCATTTTTGTCAGTACATAATTATAATGTTGTTTTATTGCTCTCGTCTTTGTTATTAACTAGTCATATATTTTTTATCAAGCGGGCAACCGCATAACGGGTGTCACGCTTGGCTGCAAAAGCTTGTCAGATTTTTTTAAAGGTCACGGTGACCTTGACCTTTGACCTAGTGACCCAACAAGAGATGTGTTTGTCAGAAACGTAACGCCCCCTACTGCACCACTTTGAAATAAAATTTATATTTAACATTTGGCAGGTATTGAAATCATCTCCCTTTAAAGCTTATTACTTCCCTTGGATTTTGTCCAATCCAACCAGGGGGGGGGGGGGGTCTGTAGACAGTAAAAAATGACCAAGTCAGACATCACGACAACCAAGACCTGTGGTTTATCAAAGAGATCATAGCCAGAGTTCATCTATCTATAGAGTGTATCAATGGACATCAGTCCACAGGTAAGTAATGAACACTACTATTATCAACTAAGTACATGAAAGAAATGATGATTATATCATTTGAAAAAAACCTTTGACAAATCAATCATTTGAGTTATAAATAATAGAAATAATAAATCTGTACAGTAACTGTGAAAAGAACTTCAATTTTGGTAAGGAAATTATATAATATGAGATTTATAATTATATAAATTACTTCCCTATAAAATAATTGTCTGTAACAAATCTCTATTTTAGTAGCAAATAATTAAAATCACTACCGTGACTGTAGATTCACCACTCAAAATGTGCAGCTCCATGAGATACACATGCATGCAAAATAGATAAAGTGGCCTTGTTCAATATTGAATAATTATCTCCCTTTAAAGCTTATTACTTCCCTTAAATATGTATTTTTTACTGAAGACCTTGAAGGATGACCTTAACGTTGACCTTTTACCACAATGTGTTTGTCAGAAACACAATGCCGCCTACTGCGCCGCTTTGATTTACTTTACAAAAATATATACGTGGGTAGGTCAGATAACTATGTCCATTTAAAGCTTATTACTTCCCTTGTCTTTGTTTTTTCGACCCTATACCTTGAAGGATGATATTTACCTTGAAATATTACCACTCAAAATGTGCAGCTCCACGAGATACACAAGAATGCTAAATATCAAGTTGCTATCTTCAATATTTAAAAAGTTATGGCCATTGTTAATGTTTTAGCACGACGCCTACGGCGGACGGCGGACCACGCTGTTCACGACATTGTGAGAAACTGTATTAAACAATGTTCTCGCTTTTCAAATACACTCGGAAATATATCGGGTTTGCACGAAAAAAAACGCAAAATAACAGAGTAAAACAACGTGATGAACACATACGATCTTTCAGTAGTTAAGTAACATACCTGTGCAATGACGGAATTATTGTGAATATATATATATATATATATATATATATATATATATATATATATATATATATATATCGCTTCAAAACCTAAAAGACTAAAACTAGAAATTGTAATGTTTTCATTTTTCAAAAACAGCATGTAAATATCATTGAGAAATGGTAGAACCGCCACTCCATGACGATCTTGATCTGGTAGTAAAAATAACATTACGCAACAACATCGGATTATCGACAATGTTCTAAAAGATAAGATGCCCGAATTGAGTGGCATGTTTATGACACTTGCTCAGACTGTTAATCAAATACCAATTGAGGGAGCGCTTAACTGAATTTTTTTTTATTGACAATTGAAGGCGTGTGTTGTTATTTGATTGTTGTCCAAGCACCACTTTGTGCGTAAGCTGTAAAATTAATCATTGTAATTTAACGCAGTTAATATATTTAATTATGTCATACGTCATAAACAATTATAATTTGTCATCACTTTTTATTATTATTTACATGCTTTACACAGTCATCTTTAATTGAATTATTATTATTATTTTGTTAATAGTAGAAGTTTCAAGATATTGCTCCGGACACACAAAAAACATGTTTTCAAGATACAAAGTGCCATAACTCCGTTATTAAGAAATGGTGAACACTGTCATTTGGATTGCATCATCCTCTTATTCATATATATATACTCATACCAAGTTTCAATGAAATCCGCCAAAGCCCTTCCAAGATATGGCTCCGGTAACAAAAATGCCGGACGGACGGTAAGACGGACGAACGGATAGACGGACGGACGGACAACGTCAAAACAACACTGTATCAATCAGCCTATGGCGGGGGATAACAACCTGATAACTGTACTTTTCATATTGTTCTTATCGTATTATCCTGAAGATTAAATATTAATACCACTGCACTATTTCTGGAATACAAAATTAAAAAAAGAACTGTATATGGAAAATAATTCCGCCGAAAGATTGAAACATTTCGGGTATAATTCTACACAGTTTGCATCAATGTAATAGTTTTCGACTTTGTTGTAATATATTACATATCACACAACAACAACTAAATAATTACAATTAAATACCAACTGAATGTACAGATAAAATCATTAATATATAAATTTTCGCAGCACTCCTTTATTGTGTTGAGTTTCAGATGATAATAATAATACTATTGAAGCTTCTGTTGTTGCTACTCATGGTGATCATCATGGGGTGATTCTTCTTAATCATGACGACGGCGGTGATGATGATGATGATTTTGATGATGAAGATGATAATGATGATTATCAAGGTGGTGGTGGTGGTTGTGGTGGTGGTGATTGTGGTGGTGGTGATGGTGGTGGTGGTGGTGGTAGTGGTGGTTGTGATGACAGTGGCGGCAGCGGTTTAATTTAATTTTAACAGCTTAGCTTAAATGGCACGTTTAAAAGAAGCAATACTATTACGTCAAGCTCTTACCCTAAGCCAACCTCAAGCACATTCTCTCCGCACAAAGCAGCGATATTGTTAAACAACAGCAAAGTGTTCAAATTGAGTATTTAATTTAATCCTCATATTTGGCTGTAACACCTCAAAGAACTAGTGTTATTAAATGGCAGGCTTACCTGGACATATAACGTCTATTTTATCGAAAGAAACTCGCACATAGCCGACAATCCTTTGTAATGTACGTAATGTACGAACTGCATATAACTGTATTTATTATCGGTGTGTGAATTAATAAACTGGTTATACAGGATTTGAAGATGGTGAATGTTCAATGATGCGGAAATCAATATTTCCTCATGCACACATTTGTAGGTCTGGTAATTCGACAGGCAAGCAGTGTAGAGCGTTGACGTTATTAAAATCGTTTTTAGCTCGACTATTACATATGAAATATGTATAGCAGAGCTATCCTATTCTAGCCCGGCGTCGGGGTTCCCGTTAGCGTTGCAATGTTTAAGTTTGCGTTCAACATCAAATATTTCCTTTGTCCTTTCACATATTGCTTTTATATTTGGCATACTTCTTTACCAACATGACTCCAATCTATAAACAAGATCAGACAATTGTATCAAGCATTTTGTAAGAATTATGGCCTTTTTTCACTTAGAATATGAATATTATTGATAAATCTTTGTTAATGTTTGCGTACCACCTCAAATATTTTCTATGTCTTTTGACATATTGCTTTCATATTTTGCATACTTCTTTACCAACATGATCACAACAATAAACAAGAGCAGACAACTGTATCAAGCATTTTGACAGATTTATGGCCCCTTTTATACTTAGATAATAAAACATTTCGTTAAGTTTTGTGTTTTGGTCCATTTTACTCCTAAAGTATCATAGCTATTACTTTTTGTACTTGGAAAACTCGCAAACTATCGTAAGGGGACTGTACACGGCAAGTTGCATAACTCTGGTTGGCTTTTAAACGGAATTATGGCCCTTTTATGTCTTATTAACTTTGAATATTTTTGTTAAATTTTGTGTTTCGATCCACTTTACTTCTAAAGTATCAAGGCTATTGCTTTCAAACTTCAAATACTTTCTTACTATCATGATATTACCGTACCTAGCAAGTTGAATTTGACCTTGACCTTCTAATAACCCTGACATTCAAGGTCAAATTAATAACTGTTGCTTAAATTGCCATAACCTCTTTATTTATTATAACTTTGATTCATACTTTGAAAAAACAATACTAACCTGACAAACCACAATGGACTCCACCCAAACCATCCTCCAAGCCCCACCCCAGAATCCCCCCCAATTTTATTATATATTTTTTTGTATTTTGTTCTTTTTTTTAAAGATCATCTATTAAATGACCACACACCCACATTATACTCACTCTCCACGATGTCTTACGTTATACTGTCAAGCACTCGAATAGTTGATCGCGCTGTCCTCTGACAGCTCTTGTATTTATTTATGTTCTGTTTGTTTAAAGGTTAATAATATGTTTTATGTGTTTCAGTGAGTTTTATGAGTGCAGACGTATGACTTGAGATAGAAATGGACATTTGTTCCGGACATTAACGAGTTTACGTGTTATACTATATTTTCCTCAGTTCTGTGTACCTTGTTTGATAAAAGAATACATTAATGTTTTACAATATAGAAATAGCTGATTATGTGCAGATTTCTCTAACATTAGAGGTTTAAGGAGGTGATGAAGGCACCTAAACACCAGTCTTGAGCCATGGGTCCTCATACGACCCACTGCCATTAAAAGAAAAACAAAAGAAAGAAAAAGAAAAATGGCAGTAGGGTTGCATATCCCGCTCGCGGTACAACCTGAATCGTTCATTTCTACCGATTTTTATTTGGGTTGTACATGCAGTCATGTGCACTTCTCTTGATTGGTGGTGGTGGATAAATCTTGCAAATATCGAAGCTGTTTTTTTTAACAAATTAATGTTCCACTTTGTGCGATTTTGCGATCGGCGTGGTGGATGGGCATTGGCTGTGTACGCTTTGGTCATCGATGGGGGCGGACGGGTTGTTTGGTCCATAGTGCCTATGTGCCTGCGATTTTGCATGGTGTAGTTAAGTTGTGCTCTTGTTCGATTTTGAGTTTAGGTTAACCGTCTGATGTGTTAAATAATATTGTACTATTCGCATGCCACAAATGTGCCGGTTTAATTATACGTATAACAACTTGTCCTTTAGAATTGATTTAGTATCGTTTTAGTTCCTTAATATATTGGAAGGATGTCGCAACGTTTACTGACGGCTCGACTCTTGGTTCTATTGACGTCGAACTCTGTAGCAAATTGCAGACATACGGTTGTCAGTAGCATAGCAATTTGCATCTATGTGTTCAAAGCCGAGTTGAATAAAATACTCTGCTTGTCATGACACCTAAACAAATGTGTTTGTTTTTATTCTAAATGGTTAGATGATAAATAATTTGTTGGTCATGAAATGCAATGGAATATAACACATAAGGTGAAGTATTCAAACGGAGCAATACACAACAAGAAAACAGAAAAATCGTGCGTTCATGTCTGGTTATCAACAGTTGTAAAAAGCGAATGCGTCGTTAACCTGCCAACTGTTTTGCAGTTGACAGCGTAGCAAGAAGGCGTAACGAAAAAATATTAGGTACCTATTTTTACAATATAAAGGTTCATATCCTAGCTAAATAAAAGGTAAAGCAATATAAGTTTATTGTGATTATTTAAATACGTTCTTACACTTTTACAAGTCTTAGTTTGACATATTATTAAACCACGACATGCACTAAATTAAGATTTAAGTACTCTTTACTATAAGCATTTAACATGCATGTAATTTCCTATAACATCTTATCTTTCCTTAAAGAGCTTTCTTATCGGAGTGCATTTAATAAATAACGAACGTATGTATTGTGACATATAAGAAAGAACTTGACACGTATCAGTCTTGAAATGATTTTTGTCTGCATTTAAGTTAAAGTTGGCCGAGTTGATGTTGGTATATTTTCTTATTTTTGTTATTTGTCGCAAACAAGTGATTATAAGTAAAAATGTGAGTGTATTTACGTCAAATGTGAACACAAATTTGGTCAAAATCGGTCAAGAAATGCCCAAATTTAGCACAAAGATAGGCCTTTTCAATTTATGTCCATGGGCTGAAATGATCTTCATTCAAGGTTCATGTAGAGGCTTCATTTTGAAAAATGTGGGACCCCTAGCATTGAACTCAAATTTGACTAAAGGAAGAGTGCCACATTGAAAATGTATACATATATGCTTTAAAGGATGTTTTTCCTTCAAACTGCTACCAATTTTGTACATCAACGTATCATAACATCCACAAAATCAATGAAAATACAAAGCGATTTTAACAATAAAATATACATTTTTTTCAAAAATCTGAATCATGTTTATTCCACGTATTTCGGCGGAAAATTATATAACTAGTGATTAATATCGACATTGACGAGGGCAAGTTACGCTTAAATAGTAAAAAAGTTTACATATCTAGAAATATCAAAACTCGAACACATGTCATTTTATCACCATGGGGGCAGCCATTTTTAAATTAATAAAATAGAAAGAAACATGCTGAAAACTCACTCATCGCCTAATTGACATTCCAAACGGTTGACGATGACAAATGCATTGGATTGTAATCTTTCAGTTGATGTTTGCAAACTGCACGATCAGACCTCATAAACACTCAAAAGAATAACTATGTAAGAAGCATTTCACCAATGTTAACAGTCGTTGTCGAATCACTGTACTTATATTATTGCGCATAAAATAGTACGCTTACAGACTGACAGAAAGATCGATACGTAACTCCGTTCAATTCATCACGGTATACTATTCTATTGATTATATATAATAATACATCGCTTTTACAATCAAAAAGTAGAAATAGTTCTTTTAAACGGAGTTTTTAATAACGAAAGTGAAAACAACGGAGGTTGGATGGATATTCTGTGAGATGCACTTCGGCTCCAGAAAAACAATACAAATAAACTAAAAAAGACGTGTGGGGCACAATTTTCAGTTGGAAAATATTTGAAATAGGGTAAGTGATGATATCTCTACGTGGTCATTTCTGTTATTTAGTGCGATCTCTTGCTGATTAATGTTAATAGTTGTTTTACTAGTTGCCACCCAACTGTCAAACTAAGTATGTGTTTTCGCAGGTATGTGTATACACATACCCGGTTTTCTCACCACTGCACGTGGTTTCGACCGATTTGTTTTGCACGTTTTTCTACGGAGCACAGCGATGGCCACGCTTTCAAAATGGGTAGAAGGAATCGAAATATAAAATCAATCGGTTTGCCAATTTCTTTATATTCCTTTAAAGTGTATATGTCGTCTGCAATCTATTTCAATTTGAGATGGTTTAAAATTTGCAATTTGGTTGAGAGGTAAATAACAAAATTGTTAAGCCTTTGAAATAGAACTGTGACTTTTATTATCCACCATACCTGAATTTTTTTAAAGTAGTTACGTTTTAGTTATTTTAAGAACTTTGTTTAGGAAATTTATCCAATAAAGGCAGTTGAATAAAAACTTATTTGTTGTTTATGACAATAATTTTCTGTGAAATGTTGCTAACTTGACCTTTTATATGTATATAGCTTTGTATTTATTCAACTTAAGGTTCATGGGGGGGATAAAATTCATTAAAACTTCGCTTTGGTTTTTCTTCATTGAATGTGGTACAATATGGTCAAACTATATATCATTTTAAAGCTAAAGACGGATAGAATAACATAAACACATTTTTGACATTCAATATTTGTGTGCTTTATTCGTATTTTGGTTTAAAACAAATACTTTTTTACACTAATTTACAAAATCTCAATCTAAAGTTAGGAATGATATGCACTACCTTAAGTTGAATAAATACAAAGCTATATACATATACAAGGTCAAGTTAGCAACATTTCACAGAAAATTATTGTCATAAAACAACAAATGAGTTTTTATTCAACTGCCTTTTTTTGGATAAATATCCTAAACATAGTTCTAAAAATAACTAAAACGTAACTACTTTTTAACAATCCAGGTATGGTGGATAATAAGAGTCACAATTCTATTTCAAAGGCGTAACAATTTTGTTATTTACCTCTCAACCAAATTGCAAATTTTAAACCATCTCAAATTGAAATAGATTGCAGACGACATATAAAATTGTAAAGGAATATAAAGAAATTGGCAAAACGATTGATTTTATATTTCGATTCCTTCTACCCATTTGAAAGCGTGGCCATCGCTGTGATCCGTAGAAAAACGTGCAAAACAAATCGGTCGAAACCACGTGCAGTGGTGAGAAAACCGGGTATGTGTATACACATACCTGAGATAACACATGCTTATTTTGACAGTTTGGTGGCAACTTGTAAAACAACTATCAACATTAATCAGCAAGAGATCGCACTAAATAACAGAAATGACCGCGTAGAGATATCATCACTTACCCTATTTGAAATAGTTTCCATCTGAAAATTGTCCCCCACACGTCTTTTTAGTTAATTTGTATTGTTTTTCTGGAGCCGAAGTGCATCTCACAGAATATCCAACCAACTTCCGTTGTTTTCACTTTCGTTATTAAAAACTCCGTTTAAAAGAATTATTACTACTTTTAGATTGTTAAAGCGATGTATTATTATATATTATCAATAGAATAGTATACCGTGATGAATTGAACGGAGTACTCTAGATCTTTCTGTCAGTCTGTAAGCGTACTATTTTATGCGCAATAATAAAGTATATGTGATTCGACAACGATTGTTAACATTGGTGAAATGCTTCTTACATAGTTATTCTTTTGAGTGTTTATGAGGTCTGATCGTGCAGTTTGCAAACATCAACGGAAAGATTACAATCCAATGCATTTGTCATCGTCAACCGTATGGAATGTCAATTAGGCGATGAGTGAGTTTTTAGCATGTTTCTTTCTATTTTATTAATTTAAAAATGGCTGCCCCCATGGTGATGAAATGACATGTGTTCGAGTTTTGATATTTCTAAATATGCAAACTTTTTTTACTATTTAAGCGTAACTTGCCCTCGTCAATGTCGATATCATTCACTAGTTATATAATTTTCCGCCGAAATACGTGGAATAAACATGATTCAGATTTTTGAAAACAATGTATATTTTAGTGTTAAAATCTCTTTGTATTTTGATTGATTTTGTGGATGTTATGATACGTTGATGTACAAAATTGGTAGCAGTTTGAAGGAAAAACATCCATTAAAGCATATATGTATACATTTTCAATGTGGCACTCTTCCTTTAGTCAAATTTGAGTTCAATGCTAGGGGTCCCACATTTTTCAAAATGAAGCCTCTACATGAACCTTAAGGTAGTGCATATCCTTCCTAACTTTAGATTGAGATTTTGTAAATTAGTGTAAAAATGTATTGGTTTTAAACCAAAATATGAATAATGCACACAAATATTGAATGTCAAAAATGTGTTTATGTTATTCTATCCGTCTTAAGCTTTAAAATGATATATAGTTTGACCATATTGTACCACATTGAATGAAGATGAACCAAAGCGAAGTTTTAATGAATTTTATCCCCCCCATGAACCTTAAACACGCGCGGGTCACATGTAAAACCACGCGACCATTGCATCATTGTTTACAACGCCGTTTGCATAAATGATGAATAATAATATCATAACCAGTATAAATTTATGCTGTCTTACACATGCGTATTCGTTTAAATAATGTTCACATTATGTTGTTTTATAGTGCCGATTTAATTCGTAAATTCACTTCGTCTGCTTTATGACTAAATTTTCAATACTCGTATAACCCGCCCCACGTGAACTTTACTATCGACCGCTTGTTTTCACGTAGTTTAAATTTCAGCTTTAAATCTCTACCAATACACTTATTATCGTCTGCTATTAGTTAATTTTACATTGTCAATATAAAATGCCTTTTAACGTTTAATTCATGGGCGCAGCCATCTTTATTTGTACATGTCATTGAATGGATTTGTTTAACATCGTGTATAGTGTGTCCTGTATGTCCAATTGTCATGTATTATTTTACACACGCAGCCATGTTTGTTTCGTATTGATATCGTATATGTTATATAAATAGATAAATTGCTAGTGTACAGAAAAAAAATGTGTCTTTAAACGTACAACATATTAACATTAATAGATTTAGATCCAAACAAAAACAGACGGATTGTGTTATTTAGTAGTTCTTCTTTGTTTTGAAATGCGCGTAAGTGGACATCACGTGGAATTGGCGCTCACGTGACCCAAAGCGTGCACACGTGAAAGGTTAATAATAGTCTTTAGGATTTCTTTATGTACATGATAAGGTTTCATATTGTTTAGCGAAAATCAGTATGGGAGAAAATTAAGCTTAGGAATGTATCAGACGAATACTGATTAATTCTGGTCAGTTGAGATAACTGAATTGTTGTGAGAAATATCAACTCGGGCGGCTTTAAAGCGGGTATATACGATTTTTATATGTGCTGAATTGTAAAATATTGATACAAATATGTTATAATAACACACAATATGCAAGAAAAATGATACATTTAAGACGAATTTCATCAAATACAGCAAATACAAATTAGGGCCCTGAGCCGATTGTGACGAAGATAATTCGTAATTATTTTCCTACAATAACCGATGCATTCGTCTTTTTAGTAAGTGTTTGTGTGTCGTATGAATCGATATCGCTGCAGGAATTTCAAATGAACCGTTAAACTAAATTTAGATTCACATCGTACATGCATGATATACATGCTGGCGAATTCGGCTGTACAGCCTTTTTCGATTTCAGAATTACATATCTGGCTTATTTAGCATTTTTCGACACATGTTCTTCTTAACTTTTATTTTAGTTCATATTGAAATATATGTATAATAAGTTTTTACACATTTTATATTAATAAATAAATATTTGACAAGATCGTATATACCCGCTTTAAATGTTGCCTGTCTGCGCATAATTTTCTCACTGTAATATCAAACATAAAAACATAACAGTAATTTTTTAGATAACGTAAATGCTCTCCGTATTAACAAGCCGCTACGGGAAAAATATAACGAGTGTCATTTGCTGATTTCATGTATGTTTTTTTTCTTCAAATGCATAGAACAACAACTTAACACACTCGCACACACACATTTAAAATGTATGTTGCTGTAATAATGCTGCTGATGACGATGATGATAATGATTGGTCGCATATCATCGTCAATCACCACTCTAAGAGGCGACTTTTTGATCGTGCATCAAACAAAGGTCCGACTCGTATCGATGTGGTCGGAATGTAAAAGAGAGTCTTAATGTGTGTATGTCTGTATGTTTGTTTGTCTGCATGTCAATATGTTGTTATGTCTTTTTATCTGTATGTATGTCTTTTTGTCTATCCTTCCGCGTGTGCCTAACTGTATTCCTGTCTGTTTTGTCTCTATATATGGTTTTTATGTATCGCATGTTTATACACAAGTCTGCATGTAAGCTTATTTCGCAGCCGGTCAGCCGATACGTGCACGTCGTTAGCTCTGACGCAAACTAGCTTCTTCGAAAGTTCACCCTGTTTGCACATTCGTCAGTCTTTTATTACAAACAGGTTCGGATATCGGAATTTCAAATATCTTTGCTCAAACCAGAAAGCACGCCAAATAATGTATATGATTGAATATTTAAATAAATTAAATATATTAAAATATAAAAAAATAGCATTGATCTCTGAACAAAAAACATATGAGATACCCGTTGAGTAAAGTCCGTGGGATAAACAAGTAGTTTTCTCATGACGGATTAAGCACCCATCTCCAACACAATAAAGTTGGTTTAGAACCAACGCAAGAGTGCCACTATATGCTAATTTAGTGCATATTATGTGAAAAAATACATAAATAAACAACAGTTGAACTGCCTGGAGAATTATGCCCATTTTGTTAATGTGTATGCATTTGTTTAATTTAGACATACATTAACAATGCTCACAATACTATATTTGTTAAACAGTGCTAATAATTTATGAAAATTATGTGGTGCGGTAGACGAGTGGCAACAATCTGGTCTACCATTCCAGAGGTCCCCGGTTCAATTCCTGGAAATTTCTGAAATGCTTCAAGTGTTTTCCACACAACTAGAGATGTACTGGTATGGAACCAAAGTAATTCTCGCGTGTATCGGTGCTATACACTGAGCTCGTAAAAGAACCAAGGGATCTAGTCGCAAAGAGCTAGGGTTTTGCATCCGGATTCCTTGTATTTTAATACTTCGTTTCTGCATGCTGTTTCTTCAGCAAAACCTAAAGAACACCATTGGAAAGAAGTGCTTGCACTTTCATGGGTTATCCTAGACTGCAAGGTAAAAAAAAACATGCGATAAATATTTAGACTTGACCCAGCGATCTCCTACTCACAGTTCTGTATGAACAATAGTTAACATGAAAAATTAGTTTATATTTACAATAATTTTGCTAAGATAAATATGTAATGTAATTAATAGCGAAATAAAGTATACTTATCGATTCCGCCCTGCTATAATTGCTATCTAAGCAAGAGCCTTATTTGGCAGCAATTTATCTTTGCGAACTTATCGCAACGTACTGAATACTATTATCGACAATCACATTTAGTGCAGCATTTATGTCAGTGTCATTATCAGTTAACATGCACCTAAAAAAGAAGCTGATCAGAGACCGAATCCAATTAAACTTAATTCAGAAAAACTTTTAGTGTTCATTTGTCTCAGTCTATGATAATAACGCATTATTTACCATCCGATTGTTTATCAAATTAAAATCACAATCCAACTGGAAAATATTAATAATTATGCTTCTTAATTGGAATTATTAGCACACGCGCTGATCACGCCGAGGGCTTCAGTTTGGTTAGTCAGGCACGCGAAGTGTAATAACTTTCTTACTCGTATGACACGTTCGGGCTTGTGTGTTGTTTTGTTTTAAACTATCATAAGCTTTAACTGCATACATGTTTCGTCTGTTATCGCCAGTGCTACAACAATACAAATACTCAATAATCTGCAAGTGACGTTAACTGTGAAACTTGGGCCACATATCGAAATGTTCAGCCTTACATGTTTGCGTTTGCTAACTTAAAGGTAAGAGTGTTGTTTTATATTAATAAATGTATGTATTATATATAACTATATGACTTTTTTTTAATGCTTATTGTTTTGCTTTCCTTTACTTTATATAATGATAATATAACTTGTATGATATGACAATTTAATTGTAAACTTCGATGCTTTTAATAAAGTTATTTAAAGAGTTTTAGTGTTTTAACCGATCGTAAACATTCAATTTAAATGCATTTGAGTGTACATCAATATGTGTTATATACAATAAGGATTGTGTACGACGAGTACAAACCTCACTGTAACGACTGTAATGTCTATGTAAACATTAAGTTAAGACTATAATTGTTTTCGTTATTATATATAATTATTATTGTGTTTATTGTTCTTCGTCTTCTTCGTCTTCTTCTTCGGCAAATAATTATAATGATGATGATGACGATGCTGGTGATGATGATGATGATTATAACCAGCAGATGGCGCACAATGTTCCCCTACTAATTCATTTCTAGAATGTGCGTGATTTGAGTTTGATTTTATCCCTTAAAAGTTGTAATTATCATCATCGTTATCTTCATTTCTACTATTATTACCACCAGATGGCGCACAACGTTCCCCTACTCGTGCTCACGTTTCTCGTGCTCGCTGCCTTCATCGTTGTGTGCGTCTTCAACGGACTCGCCAGCGGCGGCTCGAACACGGGTAAACGTCTTTGGAGATCTATTTTGACCCGGGCCCTAGGAAAACCGGGCTTAATGCATGTGCGGAAAGTGTCGTCCCAGATAAACCTGTGCAGTCCGCACAGGCGAATCAGGGAGAACACTTTCCGCCATAACTGGACTTGGAAAAATATGATAAAAGAAGAAAGTTTCGTCCCTTATACGCCTTTGCGGACTATCGATGCTCATCTGGGACGACACGTTACGGTCATTCACTGAACCCCGTTTCCACAGAGCGAGGCTAGTTTATAAAGGGTATTTACAACGGCATTAAATCGATGTATATTACACACTGATCATGGAGCGTTTGGCTTTCCGTTAGTTCATTTTCTTATAAAAGGATTTGATCCGAACAGGATATTTTTTAGTTAACAGGTTTTACGTGTGTGGTATTGTCCGTTATTGCAACAGCCTCTACAATCCACACATACTATTTTTGAATTACATTGACTTGAATACTTGTGCTATTTCTATTTACAATACGTAAGCTTTGTAAGCTCTTTGAATCTTGTTCACTTTGTCTAATGTTCTACGTCTATATCGGTAAAATACCATGATTTATTTTTATTTTTAAACATCACTTTCTACCGTATAAACGTGACTTATGATTTAAATGATGCGCGAATTATACCTTAATGTACGAGTATCTCCATTTTTTCGGCGACATTTCTAATTTCCGAACAATATTCTAACTTTTAAGAGAAAATAAGATCAACTAAATTATTTAATTAGTAGTCATATTCAGTTATATCGGTTATACAAATTTTCCGATTCACCTAAGATTTGACCTTAACCTTAGTCTGCTTGAGTCGAAATTGAAAGATAACATGATTCTATAGCTTGTTTGCGGGTTGTTTTCTGACAATATTGCAAAATAACCCCACATATTTTTAACGAAACAGGCAAATGTTTAACATAGAACAAATGAAAAAACAACATATGTATACTGACACAATAAATGAAGTACAGTGCGAACCGCAATTAATTTCACTGTATTGTTAATTCCAGGGCTCTACAAATCGAGCACGGGCGCGATTTCTGACAAATACTACGTCGAGATTACGCCTGCAGGCTGGACTTTTTCAATTTGAGGTTTCATTTACACATGGCAGGCACTATGGATCGTATACGCTATTGTAAACCTATTCAGAAAATCCGAGAAAGGACCCTACTACACGTATCCGGTACTACTTCTGATCCCCTTTCTGGTCACCTATGTGATCAACATGGCCTTGAACTGCGTGTGGATGGTGGTGTTCGATCGAGAAATTATGGAAGCGGCGTTGGCAGTTTTGTTCTCGATGTGCGTCACCTTGTACATTTGTATGTTCATCTCCTACCGAAAACTCGACCAGTCTGTGCAGGTCCTCGAAAAGCAGAGCCGATTTTCGGACGTATGGCTCACCCGAATGCTTGTACAGAATGGACTCGGGATTTACGCCACCTGGTGTACAGTGGCCACGCACCTGAACCTCGCTTTCGTTCTCGTGTACAGATCCGCTCATGACATAAGCAACCAAGACGCCTGCACCATCGCCCTGGGTATTTTGTCCGCCATTATTGTTCTATTCATAGTAACGGACTGGTTCTTCTTGGATCGGTTTTCGCGTTACACATTCACACCGTACTTAGTGTTGGTTGTAGCATTCGCCGGAAGTTTGTCGAAGAACTACGAAGAAGGGGCAAGAAACACGACATTTACAATTGTACTTTTAGCGGTTTCTGGCTTCGCTACTGTTGTTAAATTCATTCTACTGGATTACAGGCACTGTAGACGAACGGAAGGTGGGGTTAGAATCTCGGACGAAAGTATTGTCAAAGTGTAACATTCCCTTATTATGTACTAAATACTGTGCTTTAGGGGATGGATGAAGGTCGGTGATGCAAAGTTAAGATTTTTGCGGGAGAAAATCAAAACAAGGAGACAAACTAATACAGTCTTATTGAACTGTCAGACTTATATACGTCAATGAAAACCATGTTCAACGCTATACATGTTATGTGTTTGTGTGTGTGTAAATAATCTTATTTTGTTTTATCCAACATACTCGTCATTATTAAATTATTGTCATTTTATTACTATGTTTTACATTTATTTTGTATAATTAAGTGTAATAAATAAACTGTATTTAGTTTTTAATATTACAGTGTTTTCAGTCATTTCATGCAGTAAAATAACACCACGTGGACTATGCTCAAACTCTTCTGTTACAGGTGATAGTATACAGGGGGTGCAGAATCAACGGGGTTTTCAGGAGTTTACACACGGACGGAAAGAATGTAAACGCAGTGTTAAGAACTTTATTTTTGCAAATATCTCAAGTTATTGAAATTCATTTGCAAAAATGTTTAGTGCAAAAAAGACAGTCTGAATAGTGAATAGTCTGAAATCGGTAATAACATTTCACGTTGCGTGAAGCATAACCGTATACATGAATGCAGCATACATAGAATTTTTTTAACAAGAACACATGCTTATTAAATAAAGTAATTGTGATGTATTTCACATTGCCACACGCAGCATAAAAATCTGTCCTTTATGCACTAGTTGAAATTCTTAAGAAAAATTGTTATAAAAAATTATTATGAAAAAAGAACCACTTACCGGTGTGTTAACATACATTAACGTTTAATAGGGAACCCCAAAAAGTCACGTGACCCTGCAGCCTGTTTATGCAATACTATACGGAAAAAACAATGTGTTTTCCATCTAGCATCCCATACCAATGTAGGGGAAAATGCCAACTTACTTTTATTAATAATGTAAAAATTTAAGTTAATTAATCGACTCCGTTAACGTTAATTTAACGAAAAGGAAATGTTGCGAAATGCAAAATGACCGGAAGCTCAACCTGGAATACAAACAACATGTTCAGGGATGGCACAATAATTAGGGTCGGTCGGATTAGTGTAAACAAATGTTTTTATACCTACTATAAGGTAGGTCTTTCGGAGATGTACTTTGATTGTCAGCATTAAAAAAAACTTTGCTACAACAAGTACACATACCACTACCTCCAGCATAATCAAAAACGACAATAGCAACAGCAAACGGAATGAAAATATGATCAAGATTAGCAAGTTATTTTTTAGAAACTGCGTCTCATTTCTGCCAAAATAGATACACTAATAAAATACATAATAATTCATTAAATCGACATCTTATACTTTTTTTCTTTCCAACATATACCTGCAGAATATATAGCATTTTACTACATGTGTCGTTTTCTTCACAATTTCCATTTGTTCTCGCCGATATTAAAAAAGGGAAGCAATCGACTTTGTTTGGCTGTGTTGCCTTAAACTATGTTAAATGGGTTGTTTCCCTTCGCGCTCATTACGGTTTAATTATATGCTTCGTTACATGAAGTATATACGGTTTGAGTCAACATGTCCGTTTTGTCAATTGGAATTTAACAACCTGGATATGTTTTTATGTTATTTGAGGCTGATTAAAATCTAAATTGACAATTTTTATTGTATAAATGCGGCACATGTCACATGATTAAAATTATATTTATAGTTTACATTGATTAACATAAAAGTTTGATATCGGAGCTTCGGGATTGACATATTGGATAGTTATAAATCAAAGTTAAGCGGATGAGTTCGTCGCTTAATTTTTACAAAAGGACGTCTTTTGAAATTCATCACGTTTAGTATACGTGAAATACCCGTATGATATATGTTATAAGAATCGTATTCAAAGACCTGTCATGAATGAACTTTAGTGGACTAGTGTGTACACTCGCTGACAACATGTATATGACATTTATATAGAGAGCATGATTCCTATTTTCGAAACAAAATCGTGTGTTGTCGCGAACGGACGATACGATACAGAAATTGCGACGAGAGAATACATGTTTTAAATTTATTTATAACGTTTTGCCGAGTGACAGAGTATATATGGAATGAGTGATGTATTGGACGTCATCATTGATGACGTTCAATCGAACGAATGATAAAGGGGGCTAAGTTTCGTTAAGCTCCAGGGTATAGCCGCGATTTGTGGGCCATGAAAACTGGCCCAACACTGTGCCTGAAATTTGACCTGTATATGGACCAGAACGCGATCTAGACGATGGCGTATTCGTCATGTCTGGGAAAAGTCCAGTTTTTGATAAAATGACGAAAAAGTGGTGTTTTTTATTGCGCAATCGCTATAAAATGAGTTCTCGCCGGAAGCGTTAATAGCGTTAATAGCAACCCAAACACAATTCACCCCCAGGAGACAATTCACGCGCTAGGCAATTCAAATTTGATTTTACATAATACATATTGCGATTTTATTCCCAAATTAATTAATAATTTCATTTTGCGTTTAACATACGTTTTAGAAAATATTTACAAAACAAACAAAAACAAACAACCGTTAAATTTTATTGATGTAAATACGGTAACCTGATTACATATCCACTAGCGTCTATGCATATTTACACATAAAAAAATAGTTCGCAATTAAGCAACAAACAATCAAATTTAAACGCAAATTATTTAACAAAATCTATAAATTTAAGCTAGAAATCGAAACTTAAATACAATTTCTGCACTAAAAACACAATACCAATAGTTTTTACAATAACACATTCGACATGTACATGTACTTCCAACAACACGCCAACCGCTAAATTTTCAAAGCGAATGTGTAGAGTAACATTTCAATCAATGAAGACAAAATGGAACTGGAGTTTAACGTAGTGCGCAAATTGGAAGTGATTAGAGTAATTTATTTTTCAACTTGTCAATCTCCGTAGTATACGTTTAGTTGTGAGATGTTAACGGTTTCCCCCCAAAAACATGCTTTCGCTGCGAAGTCAAAGTGGGTGGGGAACGAGACTGCTTGTGGACTTCGAGTTGCTGGAAGTTTGTAACGAAGCTGCTTTTGTGCAATATTCAGCGATTTTGCAAGCTGTGTGTTTGAAGTCAGAGATATATATTGCTGACATTAATGATGTGTACGTTCTTGTGACCACTGATCTGCATATGATACCAGTGGGAGAGCATCCCGAATCCCACATAGTCTGCACCAGATGTTTCCTGGTCGAGTGGTTGGTAAGTTTCATCGTTATACATGCATATTACACATTTTACATTATTTGTGCTATTTTGACACCCATTTTTCATGCTGATGAACCAACGGTCAGTGCCAGTAGTCCTACTGTCATTGGTCTGTGTGCTTGTTGAAAGTACATGTAGAAAGGGTTGTTTAGCTCCAATAAGCCATGTTGCTATTTTTTGGATAAAATTTATGGCAGTGGGCTTTTTTATCTTTGTGCAGCAACCTCGGCCGCCTCATTTTTTGAAAACATTAGTCGCACACTGTTCATATTGTGGAAAAATGAGTCACACACTGTTCACAGTGAGAAAAATGGGTGGTGACTATTCAACATTGTGAAAAAACGAGTCGCGCATTGTTTAAAATTCTTAAAATATCAGTCGCAAACATTAGAAAATTGTAAAAAAAAGTGTCTCACAATGTTGAAAATTGTGAAATATGAGTCGCGCAATGTTGAAGGTTGTAAAAAATGAGCCTCGTAATCTAGACAATTATGGAAAAATAAGTCAGGGGACAAAAATTCCACTCGTCCGCTCATATTGACAAGTGAAAACTTTAAAGGACAAGTGAATTTCCCTAAAGCACTCGTCCTACAGGACGAGAGAAAAAGCTGATGTTAAAATATGTATTTTTGGACCCGTAAATAATTAAAT
Source organism: Dreissena polymorpha (assembly GCF_020536995.1). Classification (NCBI taxonomy): domain Eukaryota; kingdom Metazoa; phylum Mollusca; class Bivalvia; order Myida; family Dreissenidae; genus Dreissena; species Dreissena polymorpha. Next base: position 94,712,153 of record NC_068359.1, on the reverse strand, counting down.
AAAATCATTTTCTTAAAGCATATCTATTTTGAAAGTAGAACGAGAATGAACTGGAAATTGTAATTGTAAATTTCATACAACAGGTGCGCATTGTTATGCGAGACTAAGTCCCGAGTAAATATTGGTGTCAATGTTGACAGGGAACCATTCGACTGCATTCACTGTAAGTGTTGTTTTTTTAAAGAATTATTTAACTGCAAAGTACAGTTTATAACTAGTCTGAATTTCGTCCAAAAAATGTCTGACATTTGAGCGTTCTTTAAAGGGATGGGGGGGGGTGTTTGATGTTCAAACGTCCGAAACGGATAGCACGCGAGCATTAGAAAAAAGTAAAACAGCAGTCTTCATTTATTTATTTTGTGTTCCTCATAAATAACTTATTTCACTGCTTAACATTTCTTTTTTGATCAGCTTGCATGAATAACTGAGTAAGCAGCATTTTAGCAGTGATATAGCAAATTTTATTAGTCATAGTCTTTTTTTCACACATATTCAAGGATGAGTGCATGTGTTTGCAGGACGAGTGCAAATTTAAATGCACTCGGCCTGCAGGACGAGTGCAGTTTAGAAATATTTTTGTCCCCTGTAAGTTGCACACTGTTCAAAATTGTGAACAAATGAGTTGTCACTGTTGGAAATTGTGAAAATAATTAATTGAGCATTGTTCAAATTTGTGAAAATATGAGTCTCAAACTGCTGATATTTGTGAAAAAAAATTAGTCGCTAACTGTTGAAAAATGTGAAAAAATTAGTTGCACACTTTTTAAAATACTGACCATTTGCATCGCGAATTCCTCTAATTTGTGCAAAAACAGCTATCGCTATTAATGATTGAGTTCAGTTATCATTATATCTTGAATTTTCAATACCGCAATAGAAGTAGGATATTTTATATTTCGGACGTTGCTGTGCAAGTTAGAATACAATGAGGTACAGGTAGCGGGGCCGGATCCCTTTGGATTTGGAAAATTTGCGACTTTTTTACTAAAATAAGGAAATTAGTGTTGTTGTTGTTTTGCTAAAAAATATGTGGATGGGATTTGAACAAAATATTGAGATCTAAAAAAAAATTCTTTCAAAACCTTACATTAATTTGCCAATATGTATAAAATTTTGGTCAGAACATTTAACCCAATCAAATAACGGCCAAGTTTGAAACTAGTTCCTCTTAGCTAAGACCTGATATTTACGACTGAAGGCAAGTAATGAAACTCAATGGCTGGGGGTTTGGGGGCCGCCTAGGCCCCCAATGAGGTCCCTGGTAGCAGGGCCGGGTCCCTTTAGATTGGGAAAATTTGCGACGTTTTGACTAAAATTGGGAAATTAGTGTTGCAGTAGCTGTTGTTTTGCTAAAAAAAGTTGTGGATGGGATTTAAACTAAATATTGAAATCTACAAAATATTATTATTATTTTCGAAACCTTCCATTATTTTTCTTAATTGAATATTAGGCCGATTGCCAGACCCAATTTTTAATGAGAACAAACACTTTATGTTTCATTAAGAACTTTCATTATTTGGGTCTCTAACTTGTGATTATAGTTTAGTTCCTTATGGTTTCAGGTGAGTACCTTAGAGCCTATGACTCGCTTGTCGGGATACCAACAGAGTAAAACATGGCATTTTTCAGATTTGAAAACTCACTGGTATTTTACACGTCTTTAGACAGTTCTGTGAACCGGAAACAAGTTAACGTACAATACTTGAAAATTAATGCGCAACGCACAATACTAAAAATTTAAACTTTAATGTAATACCGGTATATTGCAGATTCAGAGATGTTCGTTGTGTTTAAGTGGTCATGTGACAAATTACCTTAAAGCTGCCCATCCACACACAATATCATTATCAATTTTATTGACTCAATAATATTGACAGAATATTTTTTGCTCTCAAGTGTACACAAATATTAATCAATATTTTGTTCATTTGTACTTCGATCATCATTCAAACCAGATAAAAATTTACAATGCGTCAATAAATATTTGAGCTCTCTGATTTTCTTCCATACATTGACGGTGTCTTCAATATCATCCATTCACTATCAATTTTATTGTCAATCTTCATTATTGACACTAAAATTGAGAATGATATTGTGTGTGGATTGGCCGCTAAGGGATGTTTTCCGATTGTAACATATAAATATGTTTTGTATGGTGATACGCTTAACATTGCTTATTATTCTATTATATTATCCCTTGTATTTCAAGAAAGATTACTTTCCATCCCAAAGGAAAGAGGTCTTATGTTTGAATGCCAGTGGGGGCTTCAAAGGATGATTTATTTTTAGACAAATGAGTATATTTGCTTTACTTTGCCCTTAAATTAACCCAAATAACTCTTTCTTTAATACAATTTCTTTAAAATAATTATGTTTCTGAAAACATAATGCTACAGTCATGTACTTTATAATTCAATTACGCAAGAATTATGTAATAATAGAGTATTGACTGGTGGTAGAATAAGACACTAAACTTATAATCGACATCCATTTTAGTTCTTTTGACACTTAAACTATAAATCATTAAATGCATATAGGAAGACGTAATTTAATGCATAGAAATTGGAATAGTATTGTCAATACAATACATTTGCATTATTAAATAGGCAACAAATAGAGGAAACATAATATACAGGGGTTGCAGGGGTTAACGTAAGAAATTGACAATCACTTGCCCGGGGGGCAAGTTACTTTGAACATCTACTTGTCCTCATTAAAAACTGATTGCCCTTTTTTGAAGTCAATTTTTTATTGTCATTTCATCTTTAAAGCATTGATTCACATGCATTATTTTTCTAGATTTAATTTCAGCTATATTCAATGTATCAACAATAAAATAATAATCGTTTTTATACGCCCGTCTATGACGGGACATATTATGGTATACCCCGCGTCTGTCCGTCCGTCCGTCCGTCTGTCCGTCCGTCCGTCTGTCCGTCCGTCTGTTAATGTCGTACGCTACGTCAAATATCCTTTGACAGATTTTCTTCAAATTTTAACACAATCTTAATATTGATAAACCCTGATCCCCTTTCGTTTTTGACGGAATTCTGAATTGTCGTTCCAGAGTTATGGGACTTTGTTCGTCAAAATTTCGTGATTTCATTGAATGTCCTACTGTAGCTCAAATATCCTTCGATGGATTTTTTTCAAATTTCAACACAATCTTAATATTGATAAACCCTGATCCCCTTTCGTTTTTGACGGAATTCTGAATTGTCGTTCCAGAGTTATGGGACTTTGTTCGTCAAAATTTCGTGATTTCATTGAATGTCCTACCGTAGCCGTCCGTCCGTCCGTCTGTTAATGTCGTACGCTACGTCAAATATCCTTTGACAGATTTTCTTCAAATTTTAACACAATCTTAATATTGATAAACCCTGATCCCCTTTCGTTTTTGACGGAATTCTGAATTGTCGTTCCAGAGTTATGGGACTTTGTTCGTCAAAATTTCGTGATTTCATTGAATGTCCTACTGTAGCTCAAATATCCTTCGATGGATTTTTTTTGGATTTTTTTTAGTATCCCTGAAAAATTGAACAAGGTGAGCTTTTTTCTATTCCGATTGTACACTACCACTTACCCATCTACATTTCTCTTTTATTATTGGTCAAAATATCTATAACAGGTTTACTTCAACTCCATATCCTCTAAAGAAATGCATACATATACTCAAAAAAAGATATGGTATGAATGTCAAGGAGACGGCGCTCCATGCTCATGTACTTATAAAATAAACCATGTATTCAAATACAAATAAACTGAAGTAAAAAAATGATTCAAAGGGTTATTTATTACCTTACTACTTCATTGGCGAACGACGGGCGTATCATGCGCTCATGGCGCAGCTCCTCAGTTATAATATAAAGTTGTCAATAAAACAAAATCTGCACAGTTTTATTTCATTGAATAGTCACTATTGAATACAATACATATGAAAAGTTTATTACTATTAAAATTTTAAAACGATATACTTGTCACTATATCTATACAAGTTATGGCATACATTAAAAGGGGGGAGGGCTTAAAATAGTACTGTGAAAATGATTGTTCAGAGATTGAAAATCATCATGATGTTTTTAATGAAGAGTTTCTCACTATTTTGAACTGTGAATATTTAACATACAAGTTATTCACAGTTTACGCTTTCGTGATTCATTTTCATATATTCTCTTCCTTTCTTTTTCGGTTGTTTTGGTTTGTTCCTTTGAGTGTTTCGAGTTACTTTTATTAAAAATAGAAAAGATCGGCTGGACGCTACCGTCCGCCATGTTGAAACGTCTGCCGAGTAGAACTTGTTGTGAGCGTTTAGATTGGCTTATACAATGCAAGCGACCAATCAAATCTAGTTTTACTTGTACTTGATAAACAAATATATTGACCCAAAGAAAATAAATAGATACAAGGGGAAAAGTCGAAAAAAAATACCGCAAGTATGCTAATACGAAACGGACTTGCCCGGCGGACTATCTACTTTGGAAAATCACTTGCCCACAACGATTTTAACCCGGCACGGGCAAGCGGGCGTCCGCTTAAAAAAAGCCCTGGGTTGAAGAATTTTTCCAGAGCGACTGGCCCGCGACTCGCCCTGCAGGGCGAGTAGGCCTGTCAATCCACTCGCCCTTTACTTTAATCTACTCGCCCTGCAATAAAAAATAGATATCTATATTTATAGTTATGATCAACCAGAATCTTCTAAACCTACTTAACATAGTGACACTAAACTGCAAACAAATTTTCTACATTATCTGATGGATTATATTTGCTTTCCTTACGTTTTCTGCACCTGTTTCCTTTTCTCAATTCTTTCCGCTTCTCCTTTTGACAACCTTTCTAATTCTTTCTGTTACATGTCGCCACCACCTTGCAGATATTTTAAAATAGAACCCTTTTCCATTTTAATATTTCAGACGAACTTTAACTGAAAGACACGCTTGATTGACAAACGGTTACAATATGGTAAATTTTGCCTAAGGCACGAAATTCAGAATTATTCTGTTCATTAATAATTATATTTTTCTGTTTATTTTTAATTAAATATAAGAAGTTTTAAAATTAACCAGTGATGTATTATTGTTTTATTGATATTTACATTAAAATTCACAGAATGACCAATATATTTAACAGTTTTATTCACGTTTAATCGATTAGCTAAGAGCACTGACAAAAGAGGAAAAGAGCGCAGCCGATTTCGAGAATTATTTTTACTGTGCCCGTGACGTCATTTTTCATTGTCAAAATGAAAGTGCAGTTTCTTTGTGTACATACATGTAACATATTTTTTGTTCGTTCGAAAAATTGTTCGCAATTTGTATCGATGTGGAAGGAGTTCTGGAACTGAATTTATATTTCTCAACTTGAAAGACAGCACTCGCCCGGTCGGTCGAGTATTTAACAAACTTCACTCGCATATGCGAGCGGTCGAGTGGATTCTTCAACCCCTGATATATAGTAAATTTTATAATTATTGACTATTTTCTTATAAATAATTTCTTTAGCAACCCTCGCTGTCTTACAGTTATGTATATTCACACCATAACTATTCTGGACGTGTAAAGGCTTAAGGCATTCATACTCTTGAGAACATTAATAATAAAAAAAACAAATACCATTCAAATTTTATTATCTTGCATAACATACAGGGCTCGAATTTAACTTTTTTTTCTACTTGCAAAAAATTGCGAGCAGCTTTAATACCAACTCGCAAAATCAAAAACATTCTCGCAAATTTTGATGGAAACATAAAAAACCCTTGGTTTTTAGTTTAGTTCTATTTAAACAAAATAAAAGTACTTAACATGTATACACATTTTATTTCTGCAACCATACAAAGATATCAGTTCCTTGTACCACAAGGGCCCACATTAGGTTGATTGACCATCTTCATCTATAACAAGTTTTAGTCTTATTTTAAGTTATTTTTTCCACTAATTCACTGTTTTCATAGAAGGATTTAAAATCTGTTTTTTCTAACTAAATGGTTAACTTTGCTTTATCTTTTGTATTATGTATATTTTGTGTTATTTCCGTCTGTGGGAATAAAGTGACAAGTTATTTTTCGCTTCAATGAACATGTGTGAATAGTCGACTGTTTCACTTCCTTTGTACCAATACCATCCGCGTGTCTGTATATACCAGTCTACATACAACGTGCGCGCTTACGCATAAGGGTTCTTGGGCGTTCTATAAATTGACCTAAGATTTAGTGATCATGTGTCGAGCAGCATTATACCTACTCATTTCTTTTCACTATTTACTTGCAAGAAAATACTAGTGGCTTAAAACTTGACTCGCATTCGGTATTTTTTACTCGCATTTTGCGAGTGTGCGAGTGTTAATTTCGAGCCCTGACATACACGGTGCCTTAACCACGTGACTTTTTAAGATCTGTGTTAGGAGAATAAAGCGCAACCCAGTTAACATTTTTGATGATGTCTTGTTAAATATTTTATCATTTATAATGGGATAAAGTGGAGATCCCGCTCATTTTTGAGAGTTTTCTATAGGTATCATGATCTTTTTAAACAAATAAGTACCTTTTTTTGGTAAAGTGCAACCACGCGTTTGTAAAATGAAGTCCCCACACTGATCCGACACTTTTCTAACCGTTCAAACACGCGGTTGTACTTTACTGCTAAAAATACTTATTATGCCCCCCTTGGAAGACAAGGGGGTATATTGCTTTGCACATGTCGGTATGTCGGTCGGTCAGTACACCAGGTGGTTTCCGGATGATAACTCAAGAACGCTTAGGCCTAGGATCATGAAAATTTATAGGTAGATAGATCATGACTTGCAGATGACCCCTAATCATTTGGAGGTCACTAGGTCAAAGGTCAAGGTTATGGTGACCCGAAATAGTAAAATGGTTTCCGGATGATAACTCAAGAACGCATATGCCTAGGATCATGAAACTTCATAGGTAGATACATGTAGATCATGACTTGCAGATGACCCCTTTTGGATTTTGAGGTCACTAGGTCAAAGGTCAAGGTCACGGTGACCCGAAATAGTTAAATGGTTTCCGGATGATAACTCAAGAACGCTTACGCCTAGGATCATGGAAATTCATAGGTACATTGATCATGACTCGCAGATGACCCATATTGATTTTCAGGTCACTAGGTCAATGGTCTAGGTCACGGTGACCCGAAACAGTAAAATTGTTTAGTTTAAACCTATTTATTTTTAGCTCGATTGCATCGAAAGCCTAAGGCTTATATTAATGCTCTCGAGTCCGTTTCCTGGGCCTAGAACCAGTACTTGGTGTCTTTGGGGAAGATCTAAAGAATGCTCCCACGGTGGGGATCGAACCCGTGACCTCCCGGTCGCTAGGCGGACACCATATCCATTACACCACAGCGACCTATAAAATTGTTTCCGGATGATAACTCAAGACGCTTTGGCCTAGTTTGTTTTAAAATATGAAAAATGTTGGTCATTTGGAAGTCATGCTATGCTGCTTTAAGTACATATAGATGCATGGCTTAATTTAGATTAAGCAAAATAAAACAATAGGTATTTTCCAAGATCCATACGAGTCAAATATATACAAGAATCAAGAGCGCAATCGTGCACAGCGAGACTTGCTCATATAAAATTGAATGTCTTATTTCTTTCTTTCGAAATAATTTCATGTCTCCGAACTAATATGCAATACGCCCGGTGTTTTTTTATATGCGGATTAATGCTCCGTTTCAGATCAATAAGTAATGAATGCCTCAATATTAAAAAAAAATTAACACCTGATTAATGTTCACCGACTTTTTTTCATAGAGATTTGATATAAATATTATAGAGCTGAACAAAAAATACATTAAGCCCTGTTTTCCCGGAACACGCGCTGAACATACACCTGTAAAAAACGCTATACCAATGCCGGTCCTTGTGCACTTAATTGATTGTAAACAATGACGGTTGAAATCAGTGCGTGGGAATTTTTCTGGTAACCAAGAGCGACGTCAACGTTCATGAAGCCTTTTATTCATAAATGTATATATGCGTCGTGTCAAAACCAGCATCACCGGATGTAAAATCTATTTTTAATCTGACACATCCGCTGCTGTGTGCACCCGCAAATTAGTTTAAAATGATTTCCGAATCGGTACGTTGATTACATAACATCAGAACATAATATTCCTTCCAAAAAGGGCGCTATGCTTCTTAATAGTACATGTATATTGCAAAAAAAGTGAAGCTCCCCACATATACTAGTAATGTCGCAGTTTATAGCAATACAAGTTATGTTTCATCTTTTGTAATGCATCTTGAGGTTTCGTATTGTTGAAAAGTATGAAAGTGGTATACATTTAAACAGAGGAAACGTTCTTTAAAACATTCATATCAAGAAAACACAAGAAACGATGCCTTCTTTGAAGTTTAGTTCCAACTAACCTCACTTAAACGCGGTGTAAGCTCCCGTATACGCATGCACCCATGACATTGAATTAAAAAAAAGCCGACAACGAGCGATTAAGTGTTAAAATCCCCGGGTACGTTTTTATATATTTACTGTACCCGGGGTACATGTAAGTATACTTAAGAGTACCCGGGGTACATGTAAGTAGTACCCGAGCCGACAATGACCATTCCAGCCTTTCTGTGGGTTATTTGACAACAAACCATGATAGAAAAATATTATTTATTAAATATAACATCCCACCCCGCCGTTCCAAACGAACCACATAGCTGTCACCGAAAAACGCTATCTTCGTAGTCTCAGTTGTCTTTTCAAATACTCAATTCTGGTTCAAATTCAATGCTTCTTAATGTATATATTGGAGGTTTACAACTGCGGGAAATACCGCGCGACAAAAATTCGCATGACGTCATATCGCCGAAACTTCTGATTGGCCAAGACATTAATTATGCATTGTATAAAAAAAACGGTTTTAAACGGTCACTTTCAAATTGTTAACCGATAGAGTAAGATGTGCTTTTTTAGATTATTGGAAAAAATAAACGCGTTTGTTAGTTAATAAGTTAGTTATTGATATTCAGTTAGGAAGTGTGTTTAACGTTAATAAATTGTTGTAAATAGATATAATAGACAAATAGTGTTGTGTCAAAACTAAATTGGATCCTCTCTTCTTCCGTTGCGCCTTGCAACGTTCCTATCCAGATTCAGAAGCAAGATCTCATCCAACGGAAAGGAAGTTCAATACGTGTACGTATATCTACAGTATGTTTTCGTTCCTTAGCTTTCAATCACACCATATAATTGATTCAATTAAATGTGCTTTAATCTAAGGACTTTAAGTAACGATGGTCCCCACTTATGGTGAACGAAGATGATCACTTGTTGCAAAAAATCTAGAAAGTGTTGTGAAAACTGCAAAAATAACCGGACAGTAGGCCTAAGTCCGACGATCTTGCATTTCACTGTAAGTATTGGTCTTTTACGTTGTTATTTGTTCGTCGCAGACGGGCTTTTCGCCATGTCTGGGTCGTACAATAGTACAAACAACGATTATGAAAAAAGAAAATGGATTCTTATTCGTTTTAGTTGTATCGTTTTCCTTTTTACCGCGTGCCGTTCCATTGGTCATTCTGTGCAGCGCCATTGCGGTATTCCCGCATCGAAATATTAATAGGCGCAATCTAAATAATATCAGTGGGCCATTCGGGCGCATACATAATATAATTGTCGTTTTACAAATTATATCGGTGGGGGATTTATTTTTCAAAAACAAAGCGACGGAATCGTACTGGTCTGCCGAGTGGAACATAATCGTTGCTTGGCTACCGCGGGCGCACTTTGTTGAATCCTGCACTTCCATTGGTTGATTGATGTCACATGTAGGCAAACTGTGGGCACGTCATCAGAAATGTTGAAAACGTTTGTCAGCATTTGTCGTTGCCTTCTTCGAACGGTTTTTTTTACAAAATGAAGTGTTTAAACATGTCAAAGTATAAAGCAGAAAAGGAGAGCAGCGAGGAACAAACTCTCCTACATTTGTTTTAACCAAAACTAAGGAAAAGTGAAAGGACTTCTGATCAGCAAGGTGGCAAATCAGCAGATGCTTAGGCCGAATCGAGTAGCGTCTGCTGGTTCAAGCGAACAAACGTAGAAACCTTCGGAAAAGGTAGATGATCATTTATTCCAGAAAGGTTGGGTAGAGAAATTTACGTGGATGTCATACGTTTACACAAATTATTTTATGTTTTGTGACATTTGTAAAAAGCATAGTAAAAGTAACATGTTTGTTAACGGCTGTTCGAATTTTCTGACAAGTATTCATTATACTTTAACACTATACTTTATGCAGCTGGTGGCCCCTACAAAATCTTTAAATGGCCCACTTAATTTACGGCTGATGGGCAATTGGCCCACCAGCAATCTGACCCAGAATGAACACTACCGGTTCTATTTCAATTAGTACAGTTGGGTCAGTAGTTTCTGATAAACAGGAGTCATTTACTTGTCTTACAATAAATACTTTCAATTTCAAGTGAAGCAAATATAATCGTTAAGTCCGTCCATCCATCATTCTCGGTCACATCGAGCCATTTACCACTGTTTTTGAGCACAAATTGATGTTCTGTGACCCATTAATTTTGTTACAGGGTGGCAGCTAGGGACTGAATTAGCTCGCATACTCGCAAAATGCAAGCAAGATTTATTGATAGCGAGTTGAAAAATATAAAGCTTGCAATTTTCTGCGAGTAGAAATTTCAGATTTCTCAAACCTGTTTTTTCATAAATCCTTAAGAGTATCGAGAGATAATTACTTTCTATAATTACGACTGTCATTTTCAATATAAAAATATTGCTTGAATTAAACAATTAAAGTGGTAAAGAATTGCATGAACACATTTGGCTGTTATTGTTGTTGTTTAAGATTTAAGTGAAGCTACTCTGGAACCAGCTATGGTTTACTCGTAGACCCTATTTGTAAAGAGTTAGAACGATAGATGACAAGAGTTATGTGTGTACCACAAATCGTTCTCTGTCTTGCGAGTTACCGAAAACTGTTCCACTACAAAATGACAGAGGATGTGACCGTGCTTTTTGGATCACTTGAAGAATGCTTAAAAAGCCTTCGTGACCACGAAATACAAACAAATACGAGGTATGCTGTTGGCTACAGCAGCAAAGGCTTTGGCAAAAGAAGTACTGGTAGGTCACCAGCAGTCAAAATACATTATTAATATGAAAAATGACTAGGGTTTGTTTAACCATGAGCGTTAAGTGTGTTTAAATCGGTGTGTAGATAACCGAAATCCTATTAATATTAATAATTTATCAAAATACTGCGGATATTAAGATAGAATATTGCATAATTCACAGATAAAGCAGCAGTATAATTAATTCCCCCACCCAACCTTCCCCAGGACCCTACCCCCCACCTCAGCTTACCCCTTGGTTTCCAGATTGTTAAATGTACACCTTTTGTGTTTGGTTTGACTTTTCAACAACAAATAATGACAAAAATATGCAGTTAAAAAATCTCGTATAGGTATTATAAACAGGCATGGCAACTCGAGTGTTCTCGATGAAAACGGTCTTGTCCAGTGTTCCTCAATCTTTCATCAATAGGCACATAGTGCGTTTTATACTTTGTGTTTATATAATACATAACACAGGTTCTTTTCAAACTGTGTATTTTCGTCAATATTTCTTGTTGAAAAGTCAAACCATTCCCAATATTTGTACATTTAACAATCTGGAACCCCTGGGATAAATGGGGGTGGCAGGTTGGGTCTGGGGAAAGTCAATATACTTAATTTATTCGCATTCAAAATGACAAGAGTAAGAAAAACACATGCTTTATTGTATTATAGGTCACCAGCCTTAAATATGCTTTATATATTCATATTAAAAATGACACGAGTTAGGAGAAACATATATATCGTTTATTTTTTTTGTTATCGCCACTTATTTATTTAATCAAAACATTACTACTCTTAACTAAGGGTGTCACCTTTAACGTTTTGTTTGAACGGCCGCGTTTCGTGGTTTGCTCAAAAACCTTTACAAAAACAGTTAACCTTTAAACGCCAGTCTATATCAATAAAATTCGTTTTAGTTCATTACGTGTGACGTTTCAAAACGTTTTAGCAGCTGCCAGGGCCCTCGTTTGGCATTCTTTTACTGCAGAATATTCTGTGGCTTCCCCCATGAAAGAAGTATACTTTTTTCCCCTATTTCAGCTATAAATCCCCCCTCCATTTTTTTTTTAATGTTATACCCTTATGTTGCCTGCTGATATGGTGCTACTAACTTTGATAAATTGTTTATTATATAACTCATATTAAATATCGCAATTTTAAGTGCTCAATGGTTGGTTGAAAAGATCTTTCTAAATTCCCCCTTTTCGCCCCAAAAACGATGCCAAATTCGCCTCTCTAAGGGCCCCGGCCCCAATCCCCCAAAGTGTAGAGAGGCCCTTGCTGCTGAAAAAGACTCGAATTATTAAAAACTATTTGTATCCTGTGCGCCAGATGGCCCTTATTCACAATTACCGTAAGCATAGCAATACACCATGTATGGACTAGACCTCTTGAATATTTAACGCGCATCATCATGAAATTCCTGGCTTTTGTTGCATGAGAATGCCCAGACTCCTCTTGAGCATTCAACGCGCGTCGGCCCGAGGAAATATTCACGACGTTTATTCATCGCCATTCATTTCTCGAGATATGGCGAACAATCTCCGTATAGGAAAATTTTACTAACAATTAAGTATGCCGTCTTTTGATATGCATCGTGTTATAAGTAGAACGTTAAAAATTTAATTTTTTGTACATATGATAATTCATAAATCTCTAATTTCATGTAATTATTTAAAGCCCTCATTGTAGACATTATATTTGAATGGTTTAGTAATAATGGGAATAATACAATTATTTATAACATATAAATTAACATGCAATAGGAGGCATCCCAGAAACATCAGCGCGCCCCTCGAACAAAATACTGTGCGTCGAAAGTGCCCTTTTGACAATATACTGCGCGGTCGAAAGTGCCCTTTTCACAAAAAAGCCCCCCTTCCCTTTTCAAATCCTAACTGGAGCACTGGGTTAGACAACTATGAGAACAGTTGGTTTTTAGTATGACATCATGTGCGAATGGGATAAGCATTTAAATATAATATCCGGAAATAAGTACTACTTTCAGTTTGAAGAAGTGATGGCACTGATGCGTGATGATTTTAAACGGACATAGGGATACCGTTTAAACGGTAACGTTTTCGTTTATTTCATGTCGTTTAAACGTTTAGAAAAATCTGTAAATGTGACACCCTTACTCTTAACTAGAACATCAGTTATAGACATAAACAAACCTTTTCATTAAGTAGGTACATGTAATAGCTTGTTATGTAGCAAACATATGGTTTATAGTAGAAACATAATCAATTTATTTATATGTTCTTGTTTGTATTGAATCAGGCTCAAATATTGACAACAACAAAAGGGTCCAGTGGCTGAATGGGAAACCGTTCCCCATAGCCTAAGGCCTCTAAAGCATGTATATTTTGTATACAACATTGTACAGTAGACATTTACAATGTTTCTTTTAATAATACTGAAGTTGTTAAAATGATGTACCACACTCGGCATTGAAACAAACACTTCTGTGTGTGTTCAGATTGAATTTCAGTGAATGTGGAAGTGAGTAATAAGCAGATTTGCAATTCATTACAACCAGCCTAAGGTAATTGTGGGCTGCTGTTATGTAAATGCAAGTCTGTTGTAATCATCATATTGTAATCATACATGTATTGTGTGTTAAAATGCAAGGAGGATAATAACAGGAGGAGGATGCAAGGAGGATAATCACAGGAGGAGGATGCAAGGAGGATAATCACAGGAAGAGGATGCAAGGAGGATAATCACAGGAAGAGGATAATCTCAGGAGGAGGATAATCACAGGAAGAGGATAATCACAGGAAGAGGATGCAAGGAGGATAATCACAGGAAGAGGATGCAAGGAGGATAATCACAGGAAGAGGATGCAAGGAGGAGGATGCAAGGAGGATAATCACAGGAAGAGGATAATCTCAGGAGGAGGATAATCACAGAAGGAGGATGCAAGGAGGATAATCACAGGAAGAGGATAATCACAGGAAGAGGATAATCACAGGAGGGGGATGCAATGAGGATAATTGCAGGAGGGGGATGCAAGGAGGATAATCACAGGAGGGAATTCAAGGAGGATAATCTCCGGAGGAGGATGCAAGGAGGATAATCACAGGAGGGGGATGCAAGGAGGATAATCACAGGAGGGGGATGCAAGGAGTATAATCAGAGAATGAGAATGCAAGGAGGATAATCACAAGAGGATGCAAGGAGGATAATTATAGTAGGAGGATGCAACGAGGATAATCACAGTAGGAGGATGCAAGGCGGATAATCATATGAGGAGGATTCTAGGAGGATGCAAGGAGGATTATCACAGGGTCACTGAGTGTACATGATGCAGGAAGATGTGATATTTCATTCGCAGCAGACAGAAATTAAGAGCCTGACCCAACATAGTTAAAGCAGAATACTAATAAAATTAAAAAAACAGAAGCATACCAATTCTCGAATTCACAGTTAATGAGACACATCAACATCAAATTTACCAAATAACAATGATGACAGAATATATTCTTTTACAATAAAAATGTTCTAAAACGTTAAATGTGTAAACATTCTGTGTAGTTATCATAGTATTTTTATGCCCCCCTTCGAAAAAGAGGGGGTATATTGCTTTGCTCATGTCGGTCTGTCTGTCTGTCTGTCGGTCGGCCCGTCCACCAGGTGGTTGTCAGACGATAACTCAAGAACGCTGGGGCCTAGGATCATGAAACTTCATAGGTACATTGATCATGACTCGCATATGACCCCTATTGATTTGAGGTCACTAGGTCAAAGGTCACAGGTGAAGGTCACAGTTACTGGAAATAGGCATTTTAAGGATTTAGCATTGTTCAAAAAAGGGAAACAACTACCGTTTATGCATGTTCTTTTTGTTACAGCATTTGCCTCCCTTGTAATATATTTAAATTTTACCAAATGTAAGCCTAACTGCATTTTTGTAATGCATTGTATCCACCACAAACACCACCACGACCACCACCAGCGCCACCACCACCACCGCCACCACCGTCACCACCACGACAACCACCACCGCCACCAACACCACACCACAACCACCACCACAACCACCACCACCACCATTGTTCACAGTGACAAAAAAGTATTCACACAATGGCTGCTACTACAACTTATAGCCCATATAGGGGGGATGCATGTTTTACAAACAGCCCTTGTTGCTTCTTTCTTTGTACAGGAACTAGCATTAAGGAGAAGATGCCTGTGTGAAGGTGTTACCTCTTCATGGCAATACAATACAATACAAATCTGAAATTGTGTTTGTTTCTACCGCAGTCCTGCATATGTGTTTCTATTACTGTTTGTTAATGGTTGTTTGTATGGTTATTGGCCTTTTCTTGTGTTAATTTCAAATTAATTTAAGAACTGTGCATGAATATTTTTAGAAAATTGTGGTAGAGTTAGTTAGTTGTTGCAGTGAGGGTCTGAAATTTGTTAATGACATTTAAAGGAGTGTGTTCACAGATCGATGATTTTTTATGCCACATATATCAAACATAAAAGGATACTGTATGAACGTGAATTAAATACATGTATACATACAATTAAAATAGGTGGGTACGCAGTGTTTTAAAATATGTGCGAACTAAAACGAAAATAAAGTTGCTAATACCGAATTGGAACTAAAGTATCAAGAAATACATGTACATGTAAGCAAATATTGTAAGTTCAATGATTTTTTCATGAGTTATTTCTCCATGAAGTGTGTGCAATATTCATACAAACTTTCGTTTCTACTGAATTGTAAAGGTAGCTTTATTGTATTTGATGATAAAAAAGTCCTTACATGTTTTCATATGCCAACCACTTTGAACTTGTATAGCCAATATCTGTGACAAAGCCCACTCCTCGAGCATTACTTGTATGTGACAGCCTTTTGTAATATGTATTGTTTTTGTATATTCAAGCTCTATAAATAAATTATGCATACATTTTTGCTATAGTGAATCACTGTTGTGTCTTGATTATGTATTTATGAGTATGTCTTTAAACTTTAAAAACGTATTTGCTCACTTATTGCAATGTTGTAAAACATAATGATCGGATGATTTGTAACCGAATAAAAATAATACATTAAGCAATTTGTTTAAGTTTACTTAAGTAAGATCATTTTGAACAATTACATATTAAATTTTGCAACATTCCACTACATGTATCAGTATGTGTAACATCACTACGGTACATAATATGACCGAAAATGCATAACGTCATTACCTTTAGGACGACCGAAACATAATTTTTTCGGGCGTTAGCTGAATAAGCCAGCTTTTCACCCCGACTTGACCTTTGTAAGTGTCCAATAATACTCAAATAAAAATTTCCCGCGGCTAGGTACGAATGAATACACTTCATTTATTCCATTGGCTGATTTGAGTATAACACCATAACATTGGAAACATATCCGCGTCTTTGTAACACTGTTTTACTGCATGATGAAACAATTTTATCTCTAATGAAAAGGCTCAATAGATAGAACAGTTTTACAATCAATTTTCGACATAAATACAGTTTGTGCGTTCACCTTTTATTTCAGAGAATTACCAGCGCAAAAGCGTTTATACTAGTAGCTATGTTGTCATATTTAGTACTTACTTGCATTGCATTTCAACCCGCGAGGTTTCGGGTCAACTCCCGTCCATTTGTGAAAGTCAGAGTTTATATACAGTTCATCACCGGAGTTCGCAGAAGGGGGTTGCGATCATTGTGTTACACCGGTCTTACTGACAATAACGTACTGACTGTAATGCATTTCATTCCAATCCGCAAGGTATCAAGGTCAGTTTGCGTCAGTTGCAGAAATCTTTATATAAACGCCGTCTCGTAAACTTGTGCACTTGAAGTCTGTTTTGATCAGAAAGATACTAATAAGATATTCGGCGATATTATTGTGGTATGTCAATCATCGTTTTAATATGGTTTTTAACATTTGCATGATACGGACCAATTTGATAAAAATAATTAGAAATATTTATCCATTTAGACCAGTTTATTAAGCATGAGCACAATAATTCACTATACTATAATTATGCAATTAAATAAAGATTCGAGTATACCAGGCTGACCTATATGCAATCGTTTATTTTCATGTGTTCTGGTGTTTTCTATTTGTAAATATAGATATCTGAGTAATAATATCACATATAAAGCAAAATAAGCCACGAAATCTGGCGCAACACCCGTAATTGATTTGCTTATGAAGTAGCTAAGAACTGCGCAGAAAAAAGGCATCCGCTACTTTTTATCTCATAGAGATAACTTTTGATCGTTCATAACATCGACCACAATCAACCCGTATATCTTTTTAAAAGATATTTCTTGTTTACTTTGCTCTCAAAGGCGTAATTAAAGCTTACTAATAACTTCCATCGTTAAAACGGCTTCATACATTTGCCCACTCCTCGAGCATACATGTATGTGACAGCCTTTTGTATTATGTATTGTTTTTGTATAATTCAAGCTCTAAAAATAAATTATGCATATTTTTGCTATAGTGAATCACTGTTGTGTCTTGAGTAGCTCTCAAAGGCGTAATTAAAGCTTACTAATTACTTCCATCGTAAAACGGCTTCATAATTTGCCAAATGATATCAATTACATAAGTTAATGTTTGAACTAGTTTTTTTAAGCCTATTTATTTTTGCTCGATTACATCAAAATCCTAAGGCTTATTGAGACACTCTCGAGTCCGTTCCTGGGAAGAATCAGAACTTGGTATCTATCGAGGAGATAATGAGAAACGCTCCCCGAGTAGGGATCGAACCCACGAACTCCCGATCGCTAGCGGGACAACACATCCATTACACCACCGCGACCTTCACTTATATTGTATATCATTGAAACTATTGCAGTATTGCTCTTCATTATACCTAGCATGTGGTCCTTATTTATTGCAAGTGATCAATGCCAAAACCGCACTGCACGATACAAAAAACAGCATTACACAATACATAACAACATGCAAACATAATCAAATAAAGCTGGGTCACCGCGTACCGGCATGTGCTTTTCTAGCTCTTGTCATTTTGCATGTAAATAAATGAAGTATATATTTACTGCTCGCGACATAAAACACAATTAAACGATAATTTTTCTAAACTCTTGTTATTTTGCATATGAATAAATTAAGTATAATTGACCTGCTGCACCGTGAAACACAATTAAAGAATTGCTTTAATATCGTTTGTCATTGTGCAGGTGAATAAATGAAGTATATTTACTGCTGGCCTCGTGATACACAATAAAGCATGTGTTTTTCTAGCTTTGTCATTTGCATTTGAATAATAAATGAGTAAATTGACTGCTGGCTCGTGAAACACAATTAAACGATATGTTCCTTCTAACTCTTGTCATTTTTCCACTCGAATAAATGACGTATATTTACTGTGGCCTCGTGAAACACAATAAAAGTTTGTGTTTTTCTAGATCTTGTCACTTTGCATTTTGAAAAAATGAAAGTAAATGACTGCTGGCCTCGTGAAACACTATTAAAGCAATTTTTCAAACTCTTGTCATTTTGGACTCAGATGTTCAATGCAACGACAGGTTTTTTCAAACTCTTGTCATTTTGCATGGAAATAATAAAGTATTTGACCGTTCGTGACCGAAAACACAGTAAAAGAACGTGTTTCTTTCTAACTCTTGTCATTTTTCTTGTGAATAAATTAAGGTTTATTGACTGCTTGCCCCGTTAAACACTATTAAAGCATTTTTTCTAATTCTTGTCATTTTGGACTCAGATGTTCAATTCAAACGACAGTTTTTTTCTAAACTCTTGTCATTTACATGTAAATATATAAAGTATATTGACCGCTCGTGACCGAAAACACAGTTAAAGCACGTGTTTCTTTCTAACTCTTGTCATTTTTCTTGTGAATAAATTTAGGTTGTTGACTGCTTGCACCGTGAAACACTATTAAAGCAATTTTGTCTAACTATTGTCATTGTTGGACTCAGATGTTCAATGAAAACGACAGGATTATTTCTCACTCTTGTCATTTTGCGTGTAAATATCTAAAGTATATTGACCGCTCGTGACCGAAAACACAGTAAAAGACACGTGTTTCTATCTAACTCTGTAAATTTTTCTTGTGAATAAATTTAGGTTTATTGACTGCTTGCACCGTGAAAAACAACTATAAAGCATTTTTTTCTAACTCTTGTCATTTTTGGACTCACGTGAAACACTATTAAAGCAATTTTTTCCTAATTCTTGTCATTTTTGGACTCAGATGTTAATGCAAACAACAGGTTTTTTCTAACTTTGTCATTTTGCATGTAAATTATATAAAGTATATTGACCGCTAGTGACCGAAAAAACAGTAAAGCAAGTGTTTCTTTTAACTCTTGTCATTTTCTTGTGATGATAAATTTAGGTTGTTGACTGCTTGCACCGTGAAACACTATATTAAGCAAGTTTTTTATAACTTGTCATTTTGGGACTCAGATGTTCAATTAAAACAACAGGATTTTTCTAACTCTTGTCATTTTGCGTGTAAAATATATAAAGTATATTGACCGCTCGTGACCGATAACACAGTTTAAGCACGTGTTTCTATCTAA